>NW_027271976.1:0-56645 GCF_040938485.1 Diadema antillarum | reverse complement strand
AAGGGTGGTGTTCCCATTAACGCGACGCGCCACCATCCAACCCACCCTTTCGGCACAAGCCCCAATGGCCTGCATGTTTTTGCGCGTTTTGTCGGCTTGAAACAGTCACACTTGTTTAAGGTAGCAGAATATTGTGATGTCGATTAATATAAAACAATTTGGCTATAAAATGGTATCATTTGAATAAACTTCTTGTATTAATTCTTACACTTAATATCATGAACGAGACGGAACCCGAGCAAGCGGAGCAGGGGGGGGGGGAGGTGGGTGTCCCCCTCCCACCGTGAGAACTTTTTGCATTTTGATGTTGTAAATGGTGCAGTCTTATGCATGTTTGGGTGTTTTATCGACTTGAAACAGTCCCACTTGTTTAAGGTAGCAGAATATTTTGATGTAGATGACAATGAACAATTTGCTTATGAAATGGTATTATTTGAATAAACTCATTGTATTTAATTTTACGATGAATTATTATCATGAACGCTGTCTGTTAAGCAATTCAAACAGAAAAAGTAAGCACACGAGGGTGTGGATAAGGGGCATTTCTCTTCCCACACAAAGGTGATTTTGCATTTTCAGACCTGAAATTCAGCGATCTGGTGCAAACTTTTGGTGCAATACTTGGAATTTTTTCCAGCGCCCCCTCCCTCCCCCCCCCCCCCAAAAAAAAATAATTGAAAAAATAGATAGGGCTTTTTCAGGGAAGTGTTAAAATCATGGAATTTAGCTCTTATTCCGAGTGTGCCCCATCTTTGTGTTATAATTATGTACAAAGTCTAGTGAGATAGAGCTTAGGGGGAGGGTGTGGGAGGGGGAACACAAGACGGAGCTTTTGCGTTATTAGAATTGAAATAAAGCGATCTGAAGCACATTTTTTGTGTGGAAAATTCGGAAATTGTCATTCCCCAAAGTATACTAAGTCTATAGAGGGGACCAAGCAATACCAAGCAATGAGATGGTGGCAAGATACGTCTCCCATATTCGAGGGAGCTTCTTTTTTTCAGTTTTAGAACTGAAATTCTGGTGCACACTTTTGTTGGAATATATCTGGAAATTTGTCAATCAGAGAAGGTGGGAGGGGATAAGCCCTATTCCCTATTCCCCCTTCCTACACGAGGGAGATTCTGTATTTTCTGACTGCATTTAAACGTTTTGGTGCACACATTTTGTGGCATATTTTGGAAAACTGTCTAAGTTCAAAGTGTAACCACAGTCTATACTTGTATGCATAGGGGCAGGGGGGGGGGGGACGGGCGAGCGGGGAGAAGGCATGAGCGAGTGCTAACACCACCCTTCCAGTTTTCTATCAAAAAACGCAAGAAAATTTTCCTCATTTCGGGAATCATTGGGGATCATAATGATATGTTTGCCCTTCCCCTCTTCCCACGTCCGCGCTCCCCGTCCTCCAGGATCGACGCCCCTGCTTACGAGGGTGCCTTTGCATTTTTAGAATTCAGACGAAAATATCTCGTAAACACATTTATGATGTAATCTGGGAAAATTTCAATCCCAGAAGCTAGTGTACACTATTTTTTTTTAAGGGGGGGGGGACCCTCCGTTCATTGAAATTATCTAGATATCTCCTCCCACCCACAGAACATTTGCATTCTTTTAAACTGAAGTAACAGACATGGTGCACACTTTAGATGAAACATTTTAAAATCTGTCAATTTAAAGTGTATTAAGTAGAAAGGACTGAACGGGGAGGGTATGGAAGGGGTTAGGCCTATCCCCCTCTTACGCGAGGGAGATTTTGTATTTTCAGAATTGAAATTCAGCCATCTCTGAGTGAAATATTTAGACATTTGTCTCTCATAAAAGTAAAAACATTTCCATATCTCGGGAGTTACGAGGAGGAGCAAAATGTAATGTTTGTCCCCAATACTTTTATGGGGGAACCATCCCCCTCCCCCTCCATCGACGCCTCTGCATAAATGAGGGAGCTTTGTCGGGTGCCCGTGCATTGGCCGCTAACGCAATACAAATTGTATTGCGTTAGCGGCCAATGTACGGGCAACCGACGTTTGTAAGTGAAAGATCTGCTACACTGCACTCTTTGATAAAATAAGGAAATACGTCAATCTCAAAAGATACACAAAGTTTATCGAAAGGGACCCAGTAGCGGAGCTTTTGCAAATTTATGATTGCAATTCAACGATCTGGTGCATAGTTCTGGAGGTAGTTGGACAATTTTCCATAAAGAAAGTTCGAGATTTGTCCTCATCTCGGGAATTGTTTGGGGAACAAATGATTTGTCTGCCCCCAACATTTCCGTAGGGGCGGGGCAAATAATATATATTTTTTATATTTATTTATTTATTTTTATTTATTCATGTTTTCTTTTAAAAATAATACAGGGTAGGCACATTCAGTTTGCTAACTGCTTTACAATGGCGCCCTGTATATACACAAAATAAAACAACAAATACATTTGTAGTAACATGATTCACACAATAACAGATCAATGACATAAACAAACAAAAGAAATCAACTTAACTACACTTCTGCTACATATATACATAAAAAATAAGGCCTTAACAATTTAGAAAAGGGGAGAGTATATAACCACAAACAAAATAAAGAAAAAAGTCTATAGTGGGTGTGAAAATGTAAAAAAAAAAGAAAAAAAAAGAGGTCTTATTGGATTCATTGGAAGACAAAAGTTAAAGCATGCGGATAAATCTTAAATAATTTGTTTTGAATATAGTCAGTGACGAAGACAGTTGTACTTCAATGGGGAGTTTGTTGAAAAGAGAGCTACCGGTGTACGAAAAGGAACGTTTCTTATATTCTTGCTCTCTTAAACAATAAAGGTCATCCATTCAAACCTACTTTATGTAAAGTAAACACTGGACGCATTAAATTTTGTGACAAACATGACATTCTTGTTTTCTGTATATTATGTGAAACTGTCGTGTAACATTGTCAAGACGAACTCTGTGTGTACACCTGCTGTAGAGAACAATGTAATAATGGTAAAGGTAGGCCCTATATCCATGCCGTTTGGACATTTCTATTTGTTTTGGTTTTTTTTTTTTACGTATTTCCTATCTATGGAATGGTCCCGGTCACAGTTTATATTTGGTACGGATGTCACTGACGATATCCCTCATATTATTTTATGCAGGTAGGCCCTGTAACTTAATACGCATTTGCTGATGACGGTTCATATGGTACATTACACATAGGTGTATTCCTTTTGAATTACAGGTGGCCTTCATGTCAGTTTCATCCATATGGTACTAAATAGGATTGTAATCGATGGTTATGCGCGAAACAGCAATAACTGTTGTATTCGTCCAGTGGCGGATCCAGAGGTGGACGCAACCGGCGCATGCCCCCCCCCCCCTTATTTTTCGTTAATAACAAAAAATAAATAAATAAATAGAAGAAAAAATGAAATGAAACCCGAAAATGGTAGCAGTTGTCCCCCCCCCCCATTTTACAGAATTTCTGGATTCGCCCCTGTCGTCTAACGTCCTGTGCTCAGCTAGAATTGTAATTACAACGCATAATCATTTTGTTATACGATATCCTTGTTCCCTGGACAACTTGGTAAATACTATAGCATACAGTCTAGTAATAGTTTACGACACGGCATACTGAGAATTCTTCTTTTATTTTTACAGCAATAATTTATCATATCTTTTCAGGAATTATGACCTGAAGACAGCTTCCATAATTATTATCTATATTTAATGTGTGCTTGTGGGAATTTGAATGTGTAAAACTGATTGATTGTTGGCTTTGTTTAACATGGATGGAATGAAAGAATGCCCCCCCCCCCCCCCGGGCCCACTAATCTACACCCTTTCTCTCTCCCTCTCCGTCTCTCCCCCTCCCTCCTCTCTCTCTCTCTCTCTCTCTCTCTCTGTTAAAAAAGAAAGATAGCCAAGCAGTAATGACAGTAATGACAATAGGACCTAATGACAGTAATTTATTCTCATGTCACCCCATAGCATTAGGGTATTGGAGAACTCCATTTCAACATATAAACGTGAAACATATTTACACTTTGATGCAGATTTTTTTTTACACTTTTAAACATATTTACACTTAATCCAGTATGAAACTTATTTATACTGTCTGGTGAAACGTTTTTACACTGAAGTATAAAACATATTTTTTAGGCAACACAGTGCCTTACCCCCGTTTGGGACGCCTGCGCTAACACGCTAACACCCAAGCGCACACGCTAAAACCATAAGCGCACTGTACGCTGGGTAACGATATGGCGTTCAATTTATGAGTTGGCCGGACTCTCTTTATATACGGCACTGATGGATACTGAGTATTAGTTTGCAGGCACAAACCCTTGGTGGTCGTAAAGGAGTCTGCGCCAAGACTACTACATGCACCACTTTGGCACTGTCCCATAGGCCCTGTGTTGAAGCTTCTCCTTGTTGGGAGTAGCCTTTAAACAAGGCGACTCGCTCTGCGAAGAATAGTTACTTAATATTAACGAGGCTTGCCTTGGTGCCGTGTGTATTTTCTGCGTCAAATTTGTACGCAAATTTGTCAAAGAATATAAAGCAACAACAACGACAAAAGTACACATCCCTGAACGAGTGGATAAAGGCGGCTCGCTCCACTCGCCGGCCAACAGGTTTGTGGGGTAAACCATAGAGATGTATATTATTAGTATACATCTCTATGGGGTAAACACGCTATACGGGGGCACGCAGAGCGAGTCGCCTTGTTTAAAGGCTATGTTGGGAGAGGCTGCAGTGTAGTGGTGCGTGTATTAGTCTTGGCGTATGCAGACTCTATGTTGGGAGAGGCTGCAGTGTAGTGGTGCGTGTATTAGTCTTGGCGTATGCAGACTCCTATACGACCAACAGGGGTTTGTGCCTGCAAATTAGGCTACGGGTACCGTACCCTGTTATGATAGAACCCAAAGAGGGGGATCCGGAAGAACCTCTTTGATAGAACCTTGGTAGTGAAGGCCAGGGCGCCTTGTATACCCCGACGACCCAAGACATTACGACCCGAACCTTGGACAGCTCGACCCGGTAGTAGAGCTGTCCCCGGTCGCTCCCCGGTCGGGTTTGCCATGAGATAACTCGACCTAGGTGTTCTACAATCAAAATTCATGTTTCTTTTTTATTTAAACATAATCCTGCAATTCCTTGTTGTTCCCTGTCTTGACTGCAATATGGCTGAGCTAGGCCATCTAGGCGCAGTGCAGTGGCTCATACTTTTACTAAATTTTCATATCGTGGCCTCTTAAAAGTTGCCTGAACCCTCAATCCCAGGAATTCCAGTTATTTATTTTTATGTCACATCGTGAATACGTACTAATTCAAGAATTTGTCTGGCTGCCGAAGGATTAGAATGAAATGATCATGTCAGTTTATCATGTATAGACCTAGACAGAAAGATCCATCTGTCCGGAGGACTCTTTTTATATTTTGCCATTAACGCTGTCCTCCGTGTATACGGAGGGGATCCGTGAAGCCAGACGCAGTCTCCGCGGAACATTCCCCGACGGACAGATACAGACCGATCTTTCGGTCAAGTATAGACCATGCCACTATGTGATACAACAAATATTTCCTTGTAATATGAATTGTTATACAAATGATGCACAGGATAAAGTGTGTTAGTGAAGGTGCGGCGCGCTCGAGAGTATTGACAATGGTGCGACCATGGAGCTACGGTAGCTCCATGGTGCGACATGCACGAGGCGCACGAAATAATCCTGTGCATCATTTGTTTTATAAAATGGGTCGAAAACTAACAGCATTATTCACGTACCTTTGTGGGTCAATACCGGTCAGCTACATGCAGCACTCGCTCAAAAGTCAAGATGACGTCCGAAAATGTTCGTCCCAAACATTTACGCACGTCGCACTCGGAAATCCCGCACATAAGTACTGTACGTACGTATAAGAGTATACGTACGCCACATGTTATGCACAAGAAAGGCCGCCGGCTGTTGTGGCAGCCCGAACTAGAAGTTGTTTACAGGATTGACAGCGCGTATAGTAGCGCGTGACGCACTTGTAACAACTGATTGAGTGCGCACTGCTAGTGTAAACATTGTGACGTACGTCAGGCCGTGCATTTACTAAGAAATTAATGCACGCACACGTGACTCATTTCAGCGCTTCCAATTGGCTACATTCTTGAACCCATTTTATAAAATATTATAACACGAACTTGACAGGGATTGAAGTCCCTGAGGAGTTATATCCTCGATTCTCCTCAAGACAATAAATTTATCAAATTTCCCTCGGGGATGTCAAGAGTTACATTACACATTTAAAAGGGTACGTGTGTGTAACGTGTGTATCTGTCTCATATGGATAGTTGAAATGCACATATTGCTGCAACGTTATAATGGCTGCAGCCTAACAGGAGAGTGAAATGAAAGATAGGGCTAGGCCTATATGTAGGAATGTCATTGGGACAATAAACATGACCCTTAGAAGTAGTAAAGTAAAAATAGAATAAAGTAAAACCCAAGTGATACAAAAATATCACTTCTAGGTGCGCATTCACCTGTACTAGCATGTCTCATTATACATAAATTTTTGCAGCCACTTTTGCATCACACATACCGTACTGCAAGTTTGGATGGCAAAAAAAAAAAGTTGTTTGTGCAAAATGTGGGGGCTTGAACAGCGAGTGCCATGGTCCTTTGAATATGACAGCTACATAACAGACTGTCCAAAGAACACTTGTAAAATACTTCTGCATAAACATAGTTTGAAACACTGACAAAATAAACAATACAAAATAGACAAAACATGCAGTGTCTGTCGTGTTGATATAAATTTGGCATGAAAAGAGGTACCGGTAATTAGTTGTATATTAACGTATATTGCACTCCAGTCCTGAAATTAGCGAAAGGGGTTTATCTGCTCAAACTCCTCTCACGGTTTTAATCAGTAAAAAAAATTGATTATTTGTGAATTGATCTACCACAAAAAGAAATTTCTGTATTTCACCTAAATCAAAGAAAGCGCTTCAAGCCTCCAAATAAGGTATATTTCAAAGATGGATTCATCCTCATCAACCACACCTAATTAGTTTTTGACAGGCTTATTTTATATGGCTTATTTCATGTGACTTTTAAATATTTATCTTTGGTGCAAAAAGTGATGGGGCTTGGGCTAGTCCATTTTATTTACAGTTGTGAGAACTCCTAATCAAGGCTGATGAGCAGCAGGGTTGGAGCTTCCTGGTGCAGTCAAACTCTGCAGATACTTTGATGATGAGCTCTTAATTGTACGGACAGGTTTCCGCGCATATCCTCTTTAGCGACCCAGTTTTTGTGAGATTTCAAGAGACAGCAAGAGTTGTTAACAAGATTTACTTGTTGACAACAAAGATATCTATCTTCCACCAAATTTGATGGAAAGTGACCGTTTAGGTTACGAATTTACTTATAAAAATGTGTAATTATATGCTATTTTAGAGTATAGTGTATTTTATTGACATCTTTAAATTGATTTTAAGACAGGATTTCAACAGTTTTCTTTCTAATGTTCACCTGTATGACCCTGTGAACACACATAGGTTAAAATGATTCATCTAATGATAGTAAGCATTTTAGAAATTGTTGTCATTGTATTAGAGCATACATTAAATTACTTCTTCAGTTAGAAAGGAAAGTATAATCTATGATTGTGAAAAATATGAGTGAGCTGGTGCATATACTATTACATCCATAAATCATACAGCCCAGCAGTCATACAGCCCATGAGTTCAACACTAGGCAAACAAGGCCCATTAGACTGGCACATTAAGCCCTGTGATGATGCAATGCTGAATTTGTGTGCTTTTCATCCATTGTCGAACACAAGGGCCTCATTTGCCTAGTGTTGAACTCATGGGCCATATATATATGACTCGTGGGTGTCGGTCTCGTGGGATGACCCCATACAATGTAGTAAATTACAAAGGCTGTGGAATGCATGATACATTGCAGGGGCTGCGGGGGGTGGACTGAAATCAGTTGGTGTAATAGTAGGTTCTAGTCGTTGGTGTTGGGCCCAGTGAAGAATGTCATTAGCGCTAGCACAAGCTCCTTACTTGAAATCAGCCGATATATTAGACCATGTACTTCTTCTTCTTCTTTGGTAAGTAGTTTACAGCAGCTAGTAAGACTTCCCTATTGTTAAACCAGTTTCTGTTCTCCAGTTTTTTCTTCTATTGAATGTGCATTAAAATGGCTTGGATTCAGTAGGGTAATGTCAAGACAGCCACTAAGGTAGACACTGATGAAACTAGAAATATCACTTAAGGTGATTAATACCCCCACCCCGTGACGACAGTCTTACCCAAGGAATGATCTTTCCTTGATCTTCTGCCATTTAAATGCCGTTACTATGGCAACGCAGCTTCCGACACGTCCGAAAAATATGTCTTGCACATCTTCCCACCAAGACTATTGTGTGTGCCACATTTCATAATCTTTTGTCAAAAACTGAGGAAGTAGTTCAATCCACAAGATCTTTCCTTGATCTTCCGCCATTAATATGCCGTTACCATGGCAACGCAGCTTCCGACACGTCCAAAAAATATGTCTTGCACATCTTCCCACCAAGACCAATGTGTGTGCCACATTTCATGAGCTTCAGTCGAATACAGAGGCAGTAGTTCAATCCGCAAGATCTTTCCTTGATCTTCTGCCATTTATATGCCGTTACCATGGCAACGCAGCTTCCGACACGTCCGAAAAATATGTCTTCCACATCTTCCCACCAAGATCAAGGTGTGTGCCACATTTCATAAGCTTTGGTCAAAAAACTGAGGAAGTAGTTAAATCCGCAAGATCTTTCCTTGATCTTCTGCCATTAATATGCCGTTACCATGGCGACGTACTTTCGGGTACTGTCAAAAAATGCGTGTTGCACATCTACAACCAAAGGCACACATCTGTACCAAGTTTCATGGAAATTGGGCAAAAACTGAGGAAGTAGTTTGCAACACAAAATTTTCCATCATTTTGGCTCATAATATGTGAGCTGTTACCATGGCAACATACTTTTTGTCACTGTCAAGAAATGTGTCATGCTGACCTATATCCTAAGACAAACATTCAATATGAATTCCATGAGAATTGGAAGAACACTGATGAAGCAGTTTTGCCATGAAGCATTTTGCCCTATATTTTACCAATAACATGCCGTTACCATGGCAACGCACTTTTTGCCACTGCGGAAATATGTGTCTTGCACATTAACATATTCAGATGAACATCTGTACCTAATTTCATAAAAATTGATCAAAAACTGTGGGAGGAGTTCGCGACGCAAGATTTGTACCCATTTTTGCCCATAATATGCCGTTACCATGGCAACGTACTTTTGGGTACTGTCAAAAAATACGTCTTGCACATCTACAACCCAAGGCACACATCTGTGCCAAGTTTTATGGGAATCCGTTGAAAACTGAGGAAGTAGTTCGCGACGCAAGATTTGCAACGGACCGACCGCCCGCCCGACCGCCCGCCCGACCAACCGCCCGACCGCCCGACCGTCCGCTGATTCCTATATACCCCCCTTCAAACTTCGTTTGGCGGGGGTATAATGAAGAACACATGACTACTGTATACAGCATATATTTAGCAAGTCCAAATGTTCGCGAATTGGGACTTCCCAACAATTTCGTGAGTGGTTTAATTCGCGACCATGGAGTACTGAACTGAACGGAGAAATGTATACATGTACGTCACATTCATATCTGGATCAGAATCAATATTTTCGCGTGTCTTTAATATCGCAATTAGCACCCGACTCACAAAATTCGCGAAAATAATATTCAGCGTATTCAGTATTGGAACACAGTACATACTAGTATTTGAATGAGGTAGTATTGTTTCTGAAATAATACTATTTCAGTACACTTAGTATTTACTTTTTGCAGACATGTATATGTATTCACTAGACTTCAATTGCCATCAAAGGACAAAGACACAAACACATATTTAAAATATATTTCAGTCTTCTTCACAGCCATTTTTTTTTTATTCAAGTCTGATAATTTGAAATGTACAAAATTTCTTACATGATTAAGTGCAATAAATATAATCTTTACAAACGGCAGATGAAGCATAAATGCTGACTGACATGAATGCTCAATCTAAAAAAGATCACATTATTGTACCAAATAAATCTAAATAAATCATGTATTATGTACATTACTGCAGTATACAAATACAAGCTGCAAAGAAATTAAATGTGTGTCATCTCTTTTATCCTCTTAATGAAAGCTTCTGCTTTCCTTTTGTTTTTCTTCTGTAACATTCATGAAAAACATGGAAATATCACTTCTTCACTTTAAATGAGGTCGGTTGTCATCAGTGTGTGAGAGAATGGTACCCACCTATTTATAATGCAGTCAAAATGTTGTTAGAACATTCAGAAGTTCACAGGCGAGGTTCTACAGATGTGTGGCATAACATGCTAAGTACTCATGATTGTTTGTGTGCTTCCTTTCTAATTCTGTAATTGCTATCTCCATTTCGCCAAAAAGCTACCAAGAGCATATCCCACACAAAGTACCAATGAGGTTTGGACATATTTTTGAATACTGCAGAACAAACATGTAGACAATACAACAAAGTTGAGCTGCCATTACAGTTCACTCCTCATTTCCACTCCAAGTCATTGTCAAAGTGACTCGCATATTACAACCTTTAGAAATCACAAGTTCAGCCAGTTATCCAGAGTGTAAATAATTGATGAAACTGCAATTTTGCATCATGACTTCCAAGTGTTCTCACAAAAAAAAAGTGGTGTCTACTAAATTTGGCATTACTTTGTAAAGACAACTAACCAGAGTGAATTGAGGAATAATGCTATTAGGGTATCTATACTGTTACAGCAGTACATGTGCTACATGTAATACAGGCTGTGAAATTATCATTCTACCTTCAATTCTCAATGAGTCATTACTTGAAATAGACAAAAGTCATTCATATCTTTCAACTGAAAAATAAATCAAAACACTGCTTACTGAACTAACATTAGATATTTTGACAGTAGAACCAGAAGTTTCATTTCACAGATTAAAGGGAAATTCTGGACCAGTTAAAAGTAAGACTCAAAAGAAGCACAAGCACAACAGTGAGTATTTGATCAAAATCATATAAAAAGAAAATCTAAAAGTCACAGAGTATCACATATTTTTTTCTAATTTTTTTCATTTTTTGCAAAACAGTTCTCAGGTTACATTTATTGACCGATTTGGGTTCGTTGAGGGCAGCAGACATTTTACGGCACAGGGCGCAGCCATAGTGGGTGTATCAGCGACCCCCCCTGCTCTCCCCCACCCCGGGGCAACATGTTTATCACGCACTTGTAACAAAGGTTCGCGCACTAAGCAAGCATTCGCGCACTCAGTACGAGACGCCCATTGGCTAAAGCAGTTTTTCATTCTGCGCGCGTGCTAATGTAGGGAGAGGGGTGGGGGAGTGCGGAGTCTGCTGATACACCCACTATGGCTGCGCCTATGCTAAAAATACACATAGCGCGTCACAGAATCGGTCAATATGCAATTGAGTAGGCAGATGTCATCACCTCAAAATTTTCCACTGATTATAAAAAGATAAGACAATTCAATTCTTCTGCCGTGAAGTGTGAAACATATTGTAATTCTTCACTTGATTACGTAAAAATAATGCTCAATCAGGTATACATGTATTAAGATCCAAACCCCCCCCCCCCCATTGGAAATTTTCAAGATTTTTTTTGTGCAAACTAATATGGCAAGTTGTGAGGCGATGACATCAACAACTCCATGCATTTGCATATTTGTACTGACTGTTCAAAAACTGTTTTGTGAAAATAAATGAAACTTCCAAATTTCCTAATTTCATTAATTCTTATCTGATTTTGATCAAATTTTCACTGTTGCCCTTGTGAAATTTGACTCTTTCTTTTCAGACAAACTTTGACTGGTCACGAGTTCCCCAATAACTACCATAATACAGAAATTAAATCAATTGATTTTCCATAGACTTTGAGAAATGGGGAAGGAATAACCAAATGCACTTCTTACAACTTTGATTGCAGTGTACTTGATAGTTGCAGATACATGTAATAAGAGAAAAGGCTCTTGTTTAGGCAAGACAGAATGTTTCCACAGTAAAAACTAGGGTGTCAAAACCCTTTTTAAATGAGAAGAAAACCAGCTTGCAAATTCTTCTCACAAAGGGTTTGACATTGACTTCTGACCTTCATGTCTTTTACAACATTACTTTTTTGGTGTGTCTGTGTACTGTAAACGAAGACATTTTCATGGTACATTAATTTTCGTGTAATTTAGCGCTACGTCTGGCTAGCGCAATTCTAAAACCAGAGAAATCATCTTCTCAATTTTCTCTGCACATTTTGCATGGGTTGACAATTGCGCAGCACAAATTCAAGAACCCGGGAATATGTTTTTAAGTCACTCAGCGCGATAAATTAATCATGGGAAAATATCAACGTTTACAGTATTCCACAACTGCAAAAGATCTATTCAGACACATACAGACAGACAGACAGACACACACACACACACAAACACATGTATGGGAATGCAAATCCGTCCTTTTCTGTGCATAAATGCTGTTACCAGCCAATTACATGACAAGAACTAAGATCTTGCAAAATGAATGGGGATTCCAGAGCGTCAGTACCACAGTAGCTTTGGTAGTATGTGTATACTGGTACACCTTACCAATATGCAAAACTTGTTCTCTCCACTGAACATCTTGGTACATGGCTAAAAAAGAAAGAATGTGAGCCTTATTCATGCAACTCAACTTGTGCCCCAAATTTAAAAGCTATAAATGCAACATAAAATTTTGAAGACACAATGGAAAAACTGGAAACTGCGAGTTGACTGGCTGGAACTATACAAGTAAAACTGTATGGCATTACAATACTGTGCATTCAAATGACATTGCTGTACTCCTTTTCCCTTCCTAGATATTTACAGAATTTTTAAAGACTTTTCGTACGAGTTTGGCACAAAATAGGTAAGCATGGTTCAGGAAATGCTCCATTTTTCTGGTAAAACTGCATAACCAACTGTGAGGAAAATAGAGCAGAAAGGATTTTTTTATTTTTTTTCTACTTCACCACTTGGAGCAAATTTTGGAAGCATTTGTCAATTACCCTTTATCTTCACCACCATAACACTAAATATGAATATGGATGAACGCTTGAAAGTCATTTTTTATTTTCTTAAAATTTGAACAATTTTAACATTTCAAAGTGAAGGGTATGAACCTGCTTTCGTTTGTTTATGTGTGTGTTTTGAATGACACACTCTTGCTCTGTCACCACAGACTGGATATGAGAGATGGATGCAAAGAAAATAGTTGCAACAAGATGTTACATGTTCTATGACCATGACTGAGGCTGAGGTGGATGATCTTAGAAAAAAAAAAAATGGTTGCCTTTGATCTTTGACCCTTCCATACAGACTGCAGTGGCTAGGGACACACACACACACACACACACACACACACACACACACACACACACACACACACACACACACACACACAGAGCACCGGTTCCAGTACAAATCTGAGCATGCTACATCAAACGTAGGGCTATGTCAACGTAAAAGCTGCTATTTTTGTGAGGGATTAATTTCTGCGAATTACTGTTAGGCTGCAAATTTAACGGCACACGTAAATATCATTAATTGACAGGCATTAGTGCACTTACGATAAGCTTTGATGTCAATCAGGAAAACAACATCTGGCAAAAATGTCTATGACATCATACGTGAAAATATCTGTACTTAAAAATAAAGCTTTTACAGTATCACCATGTTGTCATCTGAAAATCATAGTGCATGGTCAAATTGGACCAGTTTGTACAGATGGTCATATCAACCACCATCTATGTGATCTGCTGCCTATTCTCATGAGCATGAAAGTTTCCTAAGAAAAGCACAAACTGATTTTGATGTCCTTCCTGGCTCAAACTACATGTTCTGCGTCTTTGCTTCAAACACTTCTGGGGAGAACAAAAACATGTATCAAATGTCCATTGGTTTCATAATCATTGAAAAAAAAACAGGGAAAGTAAATTCAGAATAACTGCAAATCAGAATGGGGATATTGCTACACAAGCTACTCAAAATACTGTGTTCAAGACTTCATCATAGTGCACAATGATTACCAAGACACATGCATCAACTTCCTGACTTCATATGTTACTACCCCTATACAACAAGCTCCAGAGGTGACCTCATAAAGAAATCTGAACTACCGTCACGTCACCCTGATACGTCATACTGAATTTAAACACTTCATGTTTTATGCATGTCTGAAATTAGGTTGCTAACGTAAGAAAATGCTTTTCCATGATTCGCGAGTTTACTATGCCATTAACAAAATCTCTGGAAGCTGGAACCACATCCCTCTTCATTGCCTCACATGAAAATCTGACACTTCTTTGTTGAGGTCCAGCAATGTTGTGAGTGCAGAGTCAAGAAAGATCATTGGCACAGTTTAGTTCTCTACATACTGGTACTCAATATAATATTTCAGATCACAATTATCTACAAGGTTGAAAATTTATAAGAAATCCAGAAAGTTTATTTACCTTTAACCCTAACTAGGCTGGGCTATTTAGGTAGGCCTCCCAGGCCCCCCCTCCAGATCTCAGCCATCGACCGCGCTATCGCGACGAAAATTGGCACACACATTGCCTATGATGTAATCTAAAGTACCATGAAGTTAATTTTTGCAAAAATTATCATTTTCACTAAATTATGGTAATTTATGCATAATGATGCATGAAATCAGACAATTTGGTATAAATCACTAAAAAAGCTCAAAACAGGCAAATTTTTGGTGTAAATATTATTTTTAGTGTCCTTAGCAAATTAAGAGAAAAAATTTGCGCAATCAGAAAAAATTTCCTAAGTATTTTATTGTTTTTTGAATTTCTTATTTCTTTGTTTTTTTTACTTTATGTTTTTCATTGTTTTTCGATGAAATTTGTCCGCGACATTGTTCCGAGCAAGAAAATATGTTATTAATTGATTTTAGTCAATAAAACCCCCAAATAATCATGCTTTTATGAAATTTGCCTGTAAACACAGTTTGCATTGAAATTGTACACGAATTCACGTTTTTGAGCAATTTTTGGTCTGACATGCACGTGCATATTTATGCGCAACTTCGGAACCGCGTGCCCGGGTATCGCAAATTTAGTGTCAAAAGATGCAGGAGACTCGAAAGAAAAAAGTCATGAAACGTCGCGGCGATAGCTTCTCGCGATAGCGATACATAGCGCGAAACGTCGAGGGGGGGGCCTCGGAGGCCCCCCCCCCCCCCCCCCCCCGGCCTAGTTAGGGTTAAGACTTACTCTTCTCTGCTGGCCTTTGTTGTTGTAACATGAATTGGCATCCATTTAATGGAAAGGTACTGCACATCCTGATCAGTGGTATTCCAACTAATTTTCACAGAATATGTGGGTATGTATCCATCATTCTCTCAAAAATCCTGTTTTTAACACCCCTTTGAGTAATATTTTTTGTGGCTTTTGGACTGTGATGCTCACACACATGTGTTTTCTCCATGGACCTTACTTTGGGGATGAGCCTGATCATTATGTCAAATCAATTCTCAATATCGCCAATGCGCAAAGCCCCATTCTAGAGCCTGTAACAGATGCACTGTGGGATAGCTTGGTGGCATTGTCACTTCTGGCTGCTTAGTGCACATCTTCGATCACTACAATGGAATATGATAAATGTGTGCATTTTGTTCATTACTACTCTTTTTCCCAGTGTGAATTTGGCATAAAAGGAGTTTACAGTTTTTTAATTTGACTGATTTGTAGCCATTGAAGTCATTGTTCATCACTGTGGAGCTGCAATGCGCTGGTCAATCAATAAGCGAAGAAATCTTCAAAAAATACCCCTGAATAGAAAATATAACCTGGGTGAAGATTCTTGCCAGCTCTATTGCACACAGTGTTTCTGTGACTCATACCAGTCACAGGGCTCAATAACACTTTACTAGAATAGTTCAGCTGCTTTCAAAGCCAGTGATATGGGGTCATGTTTGCATTTATTCGGAAGGAAATTATTCTCTTTTAGTCAAAAATACTTTCATGAAGTTCCAAGATGAGTGTTCCACCTTCATAAGTTATAAATGGAGTCACTGAAATTAAGAAGATAACATGACAATGGTAGATGAAGCCAAAGCTGAAGGTAATGTGTTTGTGGCACAGGTACGTATATTTTGTACATTGCAATCATGATGTGCATGATAGTGCCAGCCCATAGCTCTGCAGAGCCTTAGTTTATACAGTTTTTAGCTACAGTGTACGTATGCTGGCCTGGCATGTGACATGCAGCCGAGACTGGATCCAACTTTGCCATCGAGCTATCTCATAACACATCTGAAACAAGGTTGGCCATGAGGCTCTAGGGGGGCATGGTGACAGTTTGAATAGATTGAGATTCTATCCCTTTAGGATGCTACTTGCCAATTTGGTGAAAATCTGTCACTGAGTTTTCAAGATGAAAATGTAAAAAGTTTATGCACAACGGACCCCAAATGATGAGTCATCACAACAGGTAACTTGAGCTATTAGCTCAGCTGAGCTATCAAAAAAAAAAAAAATCCTGTGGAACATACCATTTACATTTTCCTTGCATTATACACCTGTCATTAAATGTTTCTCCACATGAGACTTATTATGCAGAACCTATTTTATGTAAGTCTGGCTATTGATGTCATTCAGCATTAGATTTCCATTTTGAAAATGTAAATGAAAACATAAAGGAAAGTTAAAAATCAAAAGCTAATTTCAGAAATTGCATGCAACTTTGCGGTTTGAATTCAAATGTGTTGCTGAAAAGACTTGAGTTTGATTTCATATGATTTTGTAAACATGATTTTTCAGTGCCGACTGAGTTAAAATATTTTAGATTTTGTCTCCTAAGTCCCCATAATTCTATTTGCTCACATTCTTATTGCCATACTCTGAAAAAGAATTGTTTTCGCGTTCTGATTTGCAGCATTACCATTCTGTACGGCACGGTCCTGTCTGATAATGAAAAAAGAAAAAAAAAGAAAAGTTTGTTAATCCAAAAAACAACATCTTGTTTTCGGATTTACTTTCTATTTTCAATATACTAACCTTTGGAAAAAGAAACCTCATTCTAATTTCGGACAAATTAAACTCTGGACTGATGTTCAAGCCTTTGGCGTAACAAACTGTAACAGTTTGTTACCACTTTGTCAATAATATTTCCTGAACCTACATTGCAATACAGTAGTTTGAAATATTAAGATATTGCGATGTCTTTCCCCATCTATACTAAGTTCAGTCGTGGTGAAAGTTGTGTTTGATATTTGCGTACAAAATCAAATGCAAGTTTTTTCAGCAACGCACTGGAGTTGATCTTTAAAGTTGTGTCTAAACGCAAGTTCTTGTTTCATATGAAAAAACGCAGTCTTTTCTGCAATGCTCTTGTGTTTAAATACAACTTTGCATATGATTTGATGGACTTGCATTTGATTTTTAGAGATGCGTTTAAGCGCAATTGAGTTTCTAGTTTACAAGTTCCTAGTTTCATAGAATTACTAAATGCAAGTCTTTTCAGCAACACACTTGCATTTAAATGCAAAGTTGCATGTGATTTGATACACTTACACTTGATTTTTTTGACCTGCATTTAAATGCAAAGTTTCTAGAAACAGGCCCAGGTTTCTAATCGCGCTTCGGAATAATCAAACTCACAAACAAAAAATATATTAAAGGGCCTATTTAATGTTCGAAAACCAACATCTACTAGGATCTCGGTATAAAAAATTTGTGTGTTTTGAGAATAACGAATCTTCAGAATAATGATCGAACCTTATTTCATTTTCAGATGAACAAAGCTTTGGAATATATTAATGAACATCACCCGTGATAAACTGATCATTGCAAACTGCATGCAGACCAGAGAGGAGGTGTGATATACATACGTATATTTGACAAAATTGTATACATAACTGACTGTCACACTACAAAATATGTTCTTGACTTAGCTTAGAAGGCAAGTGTACATCCCCCAGCACAATGCACGCCATTTTCAACATGACAACAAGCGGGAAAAATTTGTTCAACAACAATTTCCCGCTGCACCCTCATTGGACCATGCAGCTTTAGCTCCGTGTTTGCGTCATACATCACGCCGATATAATACACATGCACCATATGATACACAGAGAAATAAACACTCATAGAGAGAGAGACAGACAGACAGAGACAGAGAAAGTGAACTACCTTGGGTGCTAGTACTCAAGTGTAGTACTCAAGTGTAATTAAGTATACATTCAAGCGTACAGGACAACGGATGCATGGCGCGAACGGTACTGCTCCGTACACTGACGAATAAGCGAGTGGTAATGCTGCAAATCGGAGTGCAAGAACAATTGCTTTTCAGAGTACGGCAATAAGAATATGTGCCAAAAATTATGTGTCTACGTAGGAGAGGAAATTTACACATATTGTAACCCTAACTAGGTTGGGGGGGGGGGGGCATCAAATTTGACACCAAATTTGCGATGCCCGGGCACATGGTTCCGAAGTCATGCGTAAACATGTACACGCACGTCCAACCAAAAATTGCTCAAAAATGTGAATTCTTGTACACTTTCAATGTAAACTGTGCTTACAGTCAAATTTCATAAAAGCATGATTATTTTAGAGTTTTAAGGATTAAAATCAATTAAGGACTTATTTTCATGTTGGGAACAATATCACGGACAAATTTCATCAAAAAAAACATTGAAAACCAAATGGTTGAAAAAACATTGAAAACCAAGAAGTTGAAAAAAACAGATAAATACATAAGAAATTCAGAAAACAATGAAATACTTCAGAAATTTTTCTGATGGCACAATTTTTTTCATCTACATTCGCTAAGAGGACACTAGAAAGAATATCTACACAAAAAATGTGCCTGTTTTGAGCTTTATTTGGTGATTTATAGCAAATTGTCTGATATTCATGCATTTCCCATAAATTAGCATAATTTAGCATAAATTAAGCATCGTTTTTAAAATCAACTTTACAGTTTTTTAGACTACGTCATAGGCAATGTTTGTGCTAATTTTCGTCGCGATTGCGTAGTGGACAGCTGAGATCTGGCTCTATCATCTACCACAATAGCCCGGCCTAGTTAGGATTAACTTAGTTGGCACTGAAAATCATGTCGACATACGCGAGTTGTCGACTTGTAAATGTCAACTAAGACTAGGAAATTTTCAAGGAATAACAAAACAAAAATTTGGGACTTTTCTGCCGTGTCGACCAAAGCGAGTTGTCGACTAAGCAAGGTTTACCGTACTGTAGTATGCTTTCAAAGATGAATTGTCAGAAAAACAAAAGCAACAAGAGCAATTTTAACGCTTGCGTTGTCCACTGGGATGCACCATTTCTTTCGCAAGCACTCCATCTGCCATAGGAATGTGGCGTTTCATTCACATTTTAATGAAGTTGATTGATGGTCACCACTAACCGAGGATTGCCCTTTAATCCTTCCTGCAAAAAGGAAATATCTTCTGATTTAGTTCTCGTACAGTGACTTTCGACCTTGACCCTATCATAAAAAATATGTAAATTATTGTTAATTCATTTAAACCTGCTTACCAACTTACATCATCACTGGATATTTCTAGCTGAAGTACAGTTGAAGTGAAAATGACTTTCTTTGTTTTTAATGCTATCTAACCTTAAACTTTTGACCCTTCACCATAACCACTGAATGGAAATTATGTTACCACTGGACAGTTCTAGATGAAGATATAGTTGACCTTGAGGGATTTCGTCTAAAATCTACATGGCACATCTACCTTTCATATGGCATACCTTGGTCAAGTACAATAAAAATCCATGGAGTAGTATCCTTACATTACTACAACGGACTGTGGGACAGTCTGACAACCTAAAATCATGATGCCTCCCACATCCTTTAGCAATACTGTTCAAGTGGAAATTTTCGCGGTGTTAAAATTTTCGTGCATTTCGCACAACCACAAATTAGCGCGAAAATAAAAGCCTGCGAACATTTTTGCTTGCCATATGTTCCTGTGCGTGACGTCTTGATTCTGCGGAATTAAAAACATGCGAAACTATTCTGACCCAGCCAAGCGCGAAAAATTAGTCGCGCAAAAATATCCACTTTTACAGTAACAAATAGTGTTGCAAAAATGCCCCTCCTTGTTCACATCAACTCATCCAAATATAGCAAATCAACTAAGAGTGGTGCAAGTTTAATCAAAATGAGACTCAAAATTGAAAAGACATTAAGTCTCTATTTTAGATACATGCACAAAGTAGCGCCCTCAGTTGCAATTGTGTACACACCTTAGATGAGGCAATGATGTTTCTGATACACAGCTATTTCAGGTCAAAAGTGCTATGACAGTCATGTTTTTGGTCAATGACTGGGCAACTTCCTTTTACCCTTACAATACTTACATTCAGATGGTGGTCCTTAACTTTGAGGATAAGCTAACTTTGAGGATAATGTCATAGTTAAGTATGGAGCGCCAAGTGTCACACAGTCTCTTTCGTGACGAATTTTGCAACAAATTTGGTTTTTTGTGACAAGTGACAATGTCAATTTCATCAACAAAATGGTAATTTTGTGGCAAAATCATTTTGTCAACAAAATGGCAATTTCATTGACAAAATTGTTATTTTGTCAATGAAATTGACATTTCGTTGATGTGAATTGATGTTGTCACTTGTTAACGAGGAAACAATTTCGTCATGACATTGTCATTTTGTGATGAAAGAAAGAGAACACGTAACACCATGCACCCCATACTTTACTACAGGCTTATTCTCAAAGTTAAGGATCACCGTCTGCACTAATGAACAGATCAATGCCAATTTATGATAACTCTAAAAGTTAGATGCAAAGGATACCATACATTCCCTTTTACTTCATTTGAAGAAAGGAAACTATTGGTGTCTGTGAGAGTGATCAATATCACTTCATTGTGAAAACATAGAAAACAGTTTCACATCTCTTGTGTTAATTCCATTTGACTGATTTATAATGTTAATTCCTTGTTTGTTTGATTGCATTCTATTATAGGCAGTTTCCAGGTGGAGAAGCAATTCTCTTTGGAAGTTCCAGTGAACTTCTTGAGTCAACATCCTCCTGTCTTGCTTTATATGTACTTCAAGTTGTACTGACACATACTGATCTTGCTGTACATCTCTTGCAAGGTAAAAATATTGCATTACCATGACTGATTTACAATTTTTTTAATATAAAACAGAGAGAGAAAAAAAGGGGATGGGGGAATGAGTAACAGCAAGGTGGGAACCAAAGACTGAGACAACTTTTACAGGACCAATGGTTGAATTCGCAGGTAGCATCTCCCGACTTGCTTCCCGATCATCTCACGAGCAAAGGCAGAATTTTTTTTTTTTTTTTTTTTAAATCCTGGGAGCACTGTCACATTGGCTACTGCAATGGCATGGGGCTGCTTGTCACTCTATGAATGCTTCTGGCTGCTCAACTCAGGTAGGTCTTGTAGAGCAATGTGGATTTCTTGGTCTCTGGTTCTTGCTCCAACAGAAAGAGGAGATCTCTCATGTTCACTCTCTTGATTCGACGGAACTGCATGGAAATAAAAGATCCAAAAAGTGTGAGCACCTAAACTAAGTCACTTAATATGCAAGGTTCAATTGTGACAATCACAGCCCTAGAAGGAAACCTGGTGATGAGTCTATATGTGCCACATTTGTTGATTTAATCTGCATAGTCATGAACTTGCACCTGAAAAAAAAAAAAAAAAAAAAAAAAAAAACTTTTAAAAATGAAATTGTGGAACTTATAAGATCACATTACAAATCAATCAATTAGCAAGTGTCACAAAAAAAAAAATTTAATTGGGATTTGGGGAACGTCTGGATGTTTATACAGGGAGCTCCTGTCACAATGAGATTGTTGGGTCCAGCTAATTTACCTCCTTATACAGGAATCTGGACCCTCCTGTCCATACACATGAAACATATGCATAAAAACATGCATTGTATTTATTGATGCACAGCATATTAAGCATGTGGCTGCTAAGAGATGAAAGTCTATGCATGATGATATTCTACTATCTGTTATCTCCATACAAATACAGTGGCCACAGGAAAGGCTACACAAGAAATGTCAACGCACCTGCGTCCTCAGGAATGGAGTTGTGTTATGGCCAGATGATGTTAAGGTACTCAGTAAGGATGACGAAGAACTGCTGGCACCCTGTATGACAGAGATAGTAAAGTATCTGGTAATCATATTCAACTTATGAATTACACATGAGGATTTCAAATACAGCACTTAAAGCTCCCTCAGATGACAACTGCAATTTACTCTCATGATTACATGGAAAATATCAGAATTTTGGAACTGTTTAAAAAAAAAAAATTGAATTTTAAGAATTTGACCGTGACCTTTGACCTTGAGCATGTGTAACCAAAAGTTGATAGGCACAACTTCGACTCATACAAGTGTATATACATGCCAAGTTTCATTTGGATACCTCTTATGGTTGTTTAGTTACGCTGTCTACAAAATGATTACAGACGGACAGAAGGATGGACGGACGGACGGATGGACGGACAACCCAAATTCAATATCTCTCCAGCGACACTTCATGGCAGAGGTATAAAAACAAAAACTAGAAATGTCGCTATGGCGACTGGTATGCCTCCGCCATAATGCATGATTCTCCTAATAGGTCCAGATAGTACATGTGGACAATGTGTGATTACATTTTCACAAAATTGGCAAAATATTAAAACGACAAGTTTGTCACAAATGTGTTAAATGTTCACCTTCCTTGACCTAGGTTTAATTGGATGAATAGGAGAGCATGTACCTGGGAGTTAAGGACTTTAACTTGACTTTGACCCATTCATATGTTTATGCACTGAGTTATTTTCAAGGTACGGAGAAAAAGTGCAATTTCTGTATTGAATAGTAAATCGTTACCATTTTCATCTGGCCTTTGACCCTAAAATTCATAAAATAATCATTGTCAGACAGAACATGCATAAATATGTAGTACATTTCAAGATAACTTGAGCCACTTCCGAGATATGGAGGAAAAGCTTAGTTCAGCACTTTCACTTGATCTTTGACCTTTTGACCTTTGAGGCAAAAACAAAAGAAAAAAAAACTTTCCAAAGAATCTCTATTAGGTTATGCATGCATACACCAAGTGTAAAAAAAATAATAATCCTGCCAGCATTGTATAAACATGACAGAAATAGTAAAATTTTGAAGTGTTTCCCTTGACCTTTGACCCCATGAACCCTAAATTTTCTAGATAATCACTGCCAGTCAGTACATGTATATATACTATGCTCCATGAAGATACCTTGAACAATTTCCAAGGTACAGAGAAAAAAGGTGAAGTTTGTATATTTTTACTAGACCTTTTGACCTTTGACCTTTGACTTCATGACCCAAACTTTCACCAGAGAATCTTAATTGGGTAATACATGTATACACTAAGTTTCAAGAAAATATCTTCAGGCATTGCATAGATATGGTGGGAATAGTGAAATTTTATGTATTTGACCTTGACCTTTTGACCTTTGACCTTGAGCATGTGCACCCAAAAGTTGATAGGCACAACTTCACCCCCTAATACACATACATGCCAAGTTTCATTAGGATACCTCAAAAGGTTTTGATAGTTACCCTGTCCACAAAATTCATTACGGACGGATGGACGGACGGACGGATGGACAACCCGAAAACATAATGCCTACGGCACCACTTCGTGGCGGAGGCATAAAAAAGAAATCAGACAACTAATTGCATAACATAGATAATCTTTTAAACTTAATGAATTATTCCGTGTCGACAATCACTTGACATAATACAAACATATTCCTTCAGTTATCTTGATTTACTTTCATCAACATACTGACATTACTGTGGTTACAGTACATGCCTCAAAAATATTTTAAAAATCTAGTACTTGCTTTTTCTAAGACAACACATGCTTAATTTGGGTTTTCATCATGTTAAACTCAGTATGCTTTTGACCACATTAGCTTGCAAAAAACTTGTGCATGAACTTTGTCCTCATCTGCTATCATGCTGAAGGTCAAGGTCATAAGAGATAGAAAACGCTATAAAAAAAGAGACCTTGGGGTCTAGCGATCACGAGTATCGCAAGTTCGCCTTCCAAGTATTCTTACGTAATATTCCCTAAACATAATAACATATGAAACTTGGGGGGGGTTTCATGCATATTCAAAATAATGATCAAAGTACGAAAACTGGCCTCTAATTTAGTCCTGGCCCCAAAGGGGGCCACACCTGGATCTGCAATAAACAAACTGAATTTTTACTTTGTTGTAACTGGAATTTTGTTATAACCATGTTCATAATAATTGGAGTGCACTGTATGCCAAGTTGGGTAAAAATTTGACCATATGTTTTCAAGAGGAAGATGAGAAAGTTAAATTTGGGACCCAATTTGGTCCCCTCCCCCCACAGGGCCCCAAAGGGGCACCCCAGATCTGCCATGAACAAATTTGAAACTACAGTCACCAAATTGTAAACTATTGGAGGAGGGTGGAATGGTGTCAATTCAACCCTAATCAGGCCGGGCTTTCTTGGCTATGCTAAATCCGAGAAGGCGGGGGCAGATTCCCCCCCCCCCGCCCCCCCCACCCCCCCCCCCCCCCCCCCCGGCCTAATTAAAAGCATTGAGTCTACTTTTGGCCTGTATATCTGTTGGAACATATTCAACAACTGTACATCACAGAAACTCCCAAAAGTCATATCAATTTTCATATATTTCACTGTTCTTGGAATTTGTCACATATTCCCTGTTATTTTTGGGGTTTTTTTTTCATTGAAAATTGTCATTGACCACTGTTCTACTATAAACAGCATAAAATCAATCAATCAAAGTGATAAATAGTACAAATAAACAGGTTTTCATTAGTTTTATGAAAGAGCATTGTTTTCCACAGGAAATGTACGCAAAATTGTGCCCATTTTGGCGTGAAATGCAGTTACAAAAATGGACGTGGCCTTGTAACGGTACCCGTGGATGTTGCAAATTTGGTCTGAAAAGTTGCGTGAGACTTGAATAAAAAAAGTCAAGAAGCCTCATGACGAGGTCTTCATGTGTTCCAGATTTATTGCGCTAAACATTGAAGGGGGCGGATTCCTCCCCCACCCCCACGGTCTTTTAGGGTTACATAAATTGAGAACCTATTACTCTAGGGATGTCATCTGCTTAGTTTGGTGAAAACCCTTCCTGGGGTTGTCAAAAAGAAACTGAAAAAAGTTTATAGATGACACATGACAGATGCTACACAACGAGTGATCGCAACAGCTCACTTGAACCTTTGGCTCAGGTAAGCTAACAAGCAAACAGGTCCCATTCCACTTACTGGAGATGAGTGTGGTGTTGGAGAGTCTAGCTTGCGCTTCTTGCGTGGTCCAATGGCAGCCAGGGCAGTTAGATTGGCCTCCTGCTGGCGAAGCTGCTCCAGCTCCATCTGCTGCATCTCCCTCGCTTTCTGCTTGAGTCGTAGCTGCTCAGGGTCTTCCTGCTTGGAGCGGCTCTGCCGTGGGAAAGGAGGGACAAAAACATAATACAAATAGGCTACTGTATCTACATTTTTCCCCTTTCTCTAGTAAATTTCGGTGAAATTTTGCCATACAATATGTGAATAAAGTGCTAGGCATCAGCCTTTGTTTGTGGTAATATTCTAAAAAAATTGTAAAGTGAGAAGATTTTTTTCATATGATGAAAGTGGTAGCAAAAATCTGTGTGGTACCATAGGAGACTTGGTTGAAGTAAGCAGCACATACATGCAATAATTACAAAAAAAAAAAGAAACTAGATATATCGCTACAGCGACTGATATGCCTCCGCCATAATGCATGGTTCTCCTAAAAGGTCTATAGTACAATGTCTTGACAATGTGTGATGACAGTTTCACACAATTTTGACACAAATGTACTGAATGTTCACTTTCCTAGAACTAGGTTCAATTGGATGAATGATTAAAATGTCAGAGTGCAGGTATTTGGGGGAACTGATGATTTTTACTTGACTTTTGACCCTTTTATAAGTTTATGCATTGAGTAATTTTCAAGGTATTGAGAAAAAGTACAATTTCAGTATCAAATGGGAAAATAGCATTATCTAAACCTGGCCTTTGACCTTTGACTATAAGGTATTGAGAAAAAGTATAATTTCAGTATCATACGGGAAAATAGCATTATCTAAACCTAGCCTTTGACCTTTGACCTCACAGTTCCAAAGAGAATCACTGTTAGGTTGAACATGCATAAATATGTAAGTTTCATGATGATACCTTGAGTTACTTTTGAGATATGGAGGAAAAAGTGCAATTCAGCACTTTCACTTGACCTTTGACCTTTTGGCAAGAAACTTCCCACAGAATATATACTGGGTAATACATGTATACATCAAGTTTTAAAAAAACAAAAAACCTTCAGGCATTGCATAAATATAAGGAAAGTAATGATATTTTGAGGAGTTGACCATGACCTTTGACCCCCTGACCTTTGAACCATGACCCCCAACTTCTCTAGATAATCACTGCCCATTGGAACAAGCATATATACTAAGTTCCATGAAGATACCTTGAACCATTTGCGAGATATGGAGAAAAACATGAATTTTCAACCTTTTTTTTCACAAAATAACCTGTGACCTTTGACCTTTGACCACGTGACCCTAAAATCCAAACAAAGTATTATCCCCCCAGGATATACCCTCATACCAAGTTTGATGTAAAACCACCACACGGTTCTTGAGATATCGACAAAAACAAAACGGGACGGACGTACGGACGGACGGACGGACGGACGACCCGAAAACATAATGCCTCCGGCCACTTCGTTGGCGGAGGCATAAAAAGGTAACATTTGATAAAATGTAACACAAGCACGAGGGCATGCATATATTGTGGCAAATAAAACATTTCATAACACCTTCAATGTTTAAAGGTCCAGACAAATTCAACTATACTGGCCTTTTGTAAATACTGTAAAACATGATATATTCGCGGCATGAATTTTTCGCGAATTGGAGCCGACGGCCTTTTTTGCGGCATGAAATTTTCGCGAACTGCCACTGGCATTCAATGCACATAGTGTAGACAAGAACTTTCGCGTGCATTTTAATTTCGCGAATCTTGGCGCTCGCGAAATTCGCGAAATTAAAATGCACGCGAAAATTCCTCGTTTTACAGTAGTCAAATGATTGTAAATGTATGCAATTCACCTTAATATTTTGACCTTGGCCATATGTACCAAAAATTTGATGGGCACAACTTAGTCTACTCATACATCTTTATACACATATAAATTTTATTACGATACCTCAAATGGTATATAAGTTATGCTGTCCACAAAAGTCATTACGGATGGAAGGAAGGATGGAAGAACGGACAACCCAAAAACATAATGCCTCTGGCGACACTTCTTGGCGGAGGCATAAAAATCCATTTCTTATTGTAGTTTAGGTAGATTATCTAAGTTTGGATTTGAATGTTTCTGTAGCTGACAGTCGGCACAACTGAACACATAATTGATTACACAGTTTCGGTTCCATAACAGAGAAAGCACGATCCCCCATCTATGTTTTATTCTAGGTGTTTGACGTAACAGTGCATCTGAATACGAACGCAGACTTCACGTTGGGTGGTATTTGGGAATAGAGTCAAAGCAGGTATGCACGGGAAAGTGAGTGAACAAAATTATGTACTTATGACAGAATCTTAAAGATAATCCTTTTTTTTTTCAACTGGCAGCCAATGTAAAGAATGGAGAATTGGTGATATGGAATTAAACTTTTTAGTGAAAGTTAACACCCAGGCAGCAGAATTTTGCAACTGTTGCAGTTTTGCGACAGCATTCTTTGAGAGATTACAAAACAGCTGTAGTATTATGCAATGTCTCCCAAAGGTGACGAACTGACAAGACTCCCTAAGTTGACAATTGCAGTAGCACTAGGTCCTTTATACTGTACGCAGATGATAAAGCTCACCTTAGCAGCTCTTAAAAGGATTTCTCTCTCCTGTTCATCTCTTCTTTTCCTCTCCAAGGTGTCCAGCTGCTCAAAGAACTTCATCTGAGACCTGACATCATTCATCACTTGGTATCTTGCATCATTCTGTCAACAAACAATAAATATTGCCATCTTTTTTGGTCTTGTTCAAATGATACATTCATAAAATATAGTGACATATCTAATCTCCTTCCAGCTTAAATTTTTCACTTAGCGAAAGTGTAAGTTATCTACAGCCTGCCACACACTATACGACCTGAGGTTGTACAACCTTCCATGAATCCAACCATAAGACCAGTTCATGTGGCCTGGCAATGCACACTCTACAACTTGATCTTAGGACTTGCCACCTGCCTCCCACACACTTTAGTACATCATAGACCGAAGAGCATGCAGTGTGCACTTGCATTTCGACAGCATACATAAACTTGGGTCAAAACTTCCCGTGGTTTCTTTACTGGGGTACAATATACTGTAAAAATGACCTATTTTTGGAGACCTAATGTGTGGCAACATGCACTTACAGCATACAGAAAGAAGCCACTTTGTGTACTTATTCAAATAAGTCATTGCATATTGATTTCAGGCCTGATTCCCTGCAAATACATATACTTTGAAGAACATACCAAAAAATCTCAAAATGTTAAAGACATCAGGTGATAGCTCATTTCCAGTGAGCATAACACATACTACTCTTGGTGTCCACCTTATTTGCGAGTAATCAACCTCTTTTGGTGTCTACAGCAATGCATTTAACAGCTGAATTTTGAGTAGCAATTCTACTGACTTTAGTTGTTTTTAATGCATCCATAAATTTTTTATCTAAACTCACAACTCATGGTGGTTTATCCAAAACATGCAAAGTGAAAAATCAAAGTTTCACTCCTGGAAATACTGCTGCAACTTTCACTTTGATGTCTGCCTCAGGCCTTGTGCAATGTGCTTTACTGCCATGTGACAGACTTCAGAAATTATCCTTAAATCTAAACACAAGCAATAGATGTCCACACAAAAGATCAATACATATGACTAAACCCAACATAAAATAAAACAAGGAAAAGTAGAAATTACGCGGTGCGTAACATATGTCCCCGCCGGAAGTAGCATTTTGTAACAAAATGTGCAATATAGGTAAAAAATCAAGGTCAAAGGTCAAAGAAGTCAAAGGTCAAAATTCTGTGTAGAAGTTTTGAAGCCCTCACCTAGTGCCATCACATAAAGCAAATGGAATCGAAATTGGGTTAGAAATGGCGAAGGAGTAGCATTTTGTAGCCAATGTACAATATAGGTCAAAAATCAAGGTCAAAGGTCAAAGAAGACAAAGGTCAAAATTCTGTGCAGAAGTTTTGAAGCCCTCACCTAGTGCTATCACATAAAGCAAACGGAATCGAAATCGGGTTAGAAATGGCGAAGGAGTAGCATTCTGTAGCAAAATGCACAATATAGGTCGAAAATCAAGGTCAAAGGTCAAAGAGGTCAAAGGTCAAAATTCTGTGTAGAAGTTTTGAAGCCCTCAACTAGTGCTATCATATAAAGCAAACGGAATCGAAATCGGGTTAAAAATGGCGAAGGAGTAGCATTTCGTAGCAAAATGTACAATATGGGTAAAAAATCAAGGTCAAAGGTCAAAGAAGTCAAAGGTCAAAATTCTGTGTAGAAGTTTTGAAGCCCTCACATAGTGCCATCACATAAAGCAAACGGAATCGAAATCGGGTTAGAAATGGCGAAGGAGTAGCATTTTGTAGCAAAATGTACAATATAGGTCAAAAAATCAAGGTCAAAGGTCAAAGAAGTCAAAGGTCAAAATTCTGTGTAGAAGTTTTGAAGCCCTCACCTAGTGCCATCACATAAAGCAAACGGAATCGAAATCGGGTTAGAAATGGCGAAGGAGTAGCATTTTGTAGCAAAATGTACAATATAGGTCAAAGGTCAAGGTCAAAGGTCACGACTGAAATTCTGTGTAGAAGTTTCAAAGCTCCCATGTAGTGCTATCATATAAAGCAAACAGAATCAAAATTGGCTCATAAATGACAGAGAAGTAGCAAATTGAAGATTTTGATCACACACGGACGCACACACGGACACACGGACGGACGGACGGACGGACGGACGGACGGACACACGGACGGACGGACGGACACACGGACACACACACGTACAGAGCCCGTTTCATAGTCCCCTGCTCGAACTCGTTCGGCGGGGACAAAAACTGTTTGGCTTTAGAAACAAGGCAATTTTTAAGTCTTATGTAATGGTTGTTACAGTAGGCAACAAGCTACATTGTCATAATCTACTACCGGAACATATATTTAATGAAGCTTCATGTCCATTCAAGGATTTGATTACAATTGCATTGCACATCTTCCTGTGCCACAGGTTCCATCAAAGACGTAGGAAATATTTATCTATTTTGGTCATTTTCATGAAAATTAACATGTCAAAACTATGTCACACTTCCACTCACCGATACTGAGAAATTACTCATAAGCTTCTGTAAAACACCACAAAACACCTTAACAACCAGAAAAAAAAAAAAACAACAAACAAACAAACAAACTTTATTGTTTTTTCACTGGCAGCTTACCCGGTATATTTCTAATCTATGTTGAGATATGACACTGAGTTTCTCCACCACCTGCTTTAATCTCTCCTGCACTGCCTGTGACACTAGATCCAACACTGCAGGTGCAGCAGAGTCTACACCATGCTTGGTACCTGGAGTGGGGGGGGGGGGGGGGGGGGGGGGGGTTGATGACATATAAAGAGGGGAGACAAATCTTTAAAAAAATTGTGTGCCTTCATAAAAAAACAAACAATAAAGAAACAGAAGGAAGAAGCATTGTAATGACAAGTGTACACACATGTTAATTTAATAGAGAAAACTTTAAGTGGCACATAAGCATTTTACAGGTGGTAAGGAAGCCTAACACAAATCATCAGCAGCGAACAACTAATCATGCATATGTAGCCCGCTACAACAAAAGGATCCTAAAGTCGCTGACGGGTGAGCAGAGAAAATCGAGTTTGAAGTCAGATCACCAAAATCTGTCACAACGTTCGGATTTCTGTTTTTAACATAATTTTGTAGTCTAATGTATCTTCTATCATCTGCCGAAATTTCGAAGCTAAATGATCAAAGGAAAGGCCTGAAAATAGCATTTTTCTGGGCCATGATTGGCTCGCCCGTCAGCGACTTTAGGATCCTTTTGTTGTAGCGGGTCACATATGTCCAACTTGTTGACCACATGAGAAGATCATTGTCTCATGAACATGCAGGCTTACATTCATCCTCATGTTAATGCTTTGTTGTTGTTGTTGGGTGTTTTGGGTTTTGGGTTTTGGTTTTGGTTTTGTTTTTTTTTTTTTTTTTGGGGGGGGGGGTTCTCTCTTATTAAAGAGATTCACCATTCAAAGACTTGACTTGCTGAGTAGCCTCTCACAGTGATTCTTGATGTTCTTACACTACAGGGTCTATTTAAGGGCTTAAAGGTCCTGTTTACCTTTGGGAGAAGTGATTTAAAAAATTTTCAAGATATCACATTTGATGCATATGTGTAGGTCTGTTGTATCACAAAACATCCTACCATATACAATTTTGCAATAAAGCCTACAATATAAGGAGATATCAGTATTTTTCTCATTAAACCGTATCTGCAGATGGTTTAGGCTGGAAACATTTTTATCATAACTATTGTTCACATTTTGTGTATTTAAAAGAAGACTGTACTGGTATCTTATTTTTTGATATGTTGTTCTTCTAATTCCAAAAGACCAAGCTGTGCAAAAAAAAAAAAAAGATTTCATCGCAATTTAGTCCGCAATTTAAAATTGAAAATGAGACTTTATTGGTGCTATTTATGCTAATGAGCTGACGAGCCTAAATGTAGCGACGTATCAGGTGCACAACTAACATACTGATTACAAGTGCTCGCATACGCGTGCGTTAATTCGTACCGAGTAGCAGACGACGCTTAGGCCTAATTAGCTAGCAGGCGGCGCTTATGTATTGTCCTATCCATGTAGATATCTCAAATCCCACCGAATCAAATTGCACCAAAATTACAGGATATACTTCTTAGCTTATTTCAAAGTACTCACTTAAGCCCCGGTCACACAGCGCTTTAGGGCTTAATCACGGCCAAAACCCGTCTAAAAGTGGTCTCCCGTGAAGCAGACGATGTTGTTCGCATTGATGTCGAGTTTAAGACGAGCTACAGTCTATTTATAGACGTGGCAGGACGCGGGGAAAAATCGAAACGGCGTCGGACGCGGTAAAAAGTTTTGAACTGCTCAAAACTTTACTCCGCGGACAACCACGGGTGGCACACATGGTAAAGACGTGCAACACACGAGAAACATACGTGATAATCCGTGTTCTAGCAGTGATTAAAACTTGGGAAGACGCGGCAAGACGCGAAAATTTAGCGGGCAGTGCACGGTCATCTGATGCGTGTTACGCGTTGGTATCACTGGAAATAGTGTGTGTTTAGCGGCTTATCACTGACAAATTGATTTTTTCAGTACATACACGTGGCTGGACGTGCTTCAGCAGTGGAACAGCCGCCAACGACCATACCCCGTACAAAGCACGGCCAAACCAAAATTGACCAAAACATTACCACTTACGACCACGTCCACCAGATTTTTATAACTTTTTGTACGTGATTCAGACGTGGAGTGCTGTGTGACCGGGGCATTATATTTGAACGAAATCAGTTATTGGGAAGTATCAATATCAATGCCGACTTTCAAGTCGTCACTCAAAACGAACTCACTCTTCGCGAGAGATCGTGGCGAACGTGACCTGCACAATCTAGGACTGAAGTTAGCCGTCTAATACTGTGCAAACGGGGATTTACGCAGGAACTAAAAATCTAAGTGCAATGATTGTGGCAATTTGTGTGATTTAGGCACTATGTTTTTCATTCAAGTTGCCATTGTACATTGATTTTTTGCTCCCGATTACTTTAAAGATTTGTCTCATGATATTAGATGGCTTGTACCTTCAGTCTGTGCGTGCGCAGGCAGGTACGCCGCGATCACTCATGTTTAACGTTAGAGCAATTTTAAGCGACGACATAAAAGTCAACATCTACACTTACGTTTCCCCACAAGCGATTTGGTTCAAATTTACATGAGCAATTGGATATGAGTCATAAAGTATTTCCTGTGATTTTGGTGCAATTCGGTAAAGTGAATTTTAAGATATCTACATGGATACGGAAGTACGTTAATACTATACCTACACTACAGTGCCAGCACTGGGATCGCGAAGCGGCGGCACTAGTGGCATCTACGTGGTCAGGCCACACTTCGAGGTATGGGTCCTACTAAAACTAGGTCTAGTGTTAGTCCTTGGTGTGAATAAGATCACCAAGAGATTTATCTTAGCTACAAACATCGGAAATCCATAAACCAGATACCTTACCTACAAAATTCAGCACAGGAGCAACAGATTCTGCAGGACAAGGGACTAGATCTAGATCTTGGAATCTGGACTTTCATCAGGACTTTCTTCAAGTTCTGGCAGCTGGGGTATGTAACGTTACGCCTACGCTGTGCCTTATTAGCGCTGTGCACATACAGCTGTCGTTGACAGCGACGCGAGTGAGTGTACGGTACTCATAAAAACTAGGACTGCCACTTGACTAGTCCTAGTCCTAACTGTTAGTTCTAGTCTAGAGTCTATGTGCACTGGGTGCCGTTTTCTTCTAACTAGGCGTAAATCGTACATGCTGTTGAAAAGAGTCTATTTGGATTTAGATTTTAAGATTCACTCAGCCCTCATCTACGTTAGATAGAAACTGTCGAAGGTAATAGCTCAATGCATTTTATGTAACATTACTTACACACAGTTTTCTACGGGCAGCACATTCAGACGATGCCAATTTCATTTTGCATATCTGGAAATTTCCCAACAAATTTTATCTAAATAAAAAGCTTATGAAGAGATTCCTCTTGAAAATTAATAAATATTGTTTGACATGTTTATTTCAGATCCATATAGCAATTTGACTAAATAACAGCTTTTGCAGTACTTCGTGTGAGATTTCATCAGTAAATTGACATCTGTAGTTTGTCTTGCCAAAGTCGGAGTTGTGCACCTATGACGTACGCCAAATTGTGTGGATCGTTCCATGGCTTGCTCGTTTTCATTTTTTTCAAAAAATCATTACAGGCTTATCCTGGGTTTTAAAATCCTCTCTTTCCAGTAGTAGGCATTAAAAAATGTAGATAAGAATTATAAGACAATTAGAAAATGTCAGTACAGTCTTCGTTTAACAATACTTAACATCGATTATACGGATTCAAATTTTTACAGTGGTTGTTTCTATCCCTTAACTCACATTTTAGAACTATTCTAAAGCACTAATGCTGGGTTTTTGTTTCTTCTGCAAATGGTAAATTATGCCTTTAATGGGATGCAATGCCATGCTCTCATAAAAACTAAGAAAAGTTCAAACTCTGCTCTTACACCAATGACAACACTCAATCTGAAAATGCACTTTGAAATTTATCAACAAGCACAATAGGTGCCTGGCTGCCTCTTTTAGTAAAAATTAATTACAAAATGTAGCCTCATTAATTTTCATGACACAATATGATGCACGATAAATTACTTGAAAATATGACTGAACTTTACGTAACAAATATTTCTTTTAAGATTTTTTTACTTTTTGCTTTTTTCCATATGAAAAAAAAAAACTATTCAAAGTCGTGTAATATTCTCACAATAGAAGTACTTTTGCAACTCTGATGGATGTGTACAAAAGCCTGTTGTTTCCAAATGGAAATCCAACTAATCTTTAACATGGACCTATTAGGGTAAAATAGGAGCAAATGATACAGGCAATTTTTCAATAAGGTCAGTAGTAGTACAACTAAGAAAGGTTAGAATAAGGTTACCATTAGGCCACGTTCACATTTTAGAGGAGAGCGAAACAATGACTGTGTGATAGTGCTGCATCAGCATGGGTAGTAGGAGAATAGAAAGAAGGAAGTACCCATGAAAGCCGGCTCATACACAGAAGAAAGCATCACACACAAGCCAAAGAAATTCTCGGCAGACTTACAGATCTTGCTCATGTGGGCACGTAGCGGGGAGAGGTGGAGGAACTTCTCATCCTCACACGACCTAAGTTGAGTGCCAACAAAGGCCTCATTGGTGGCAAGAATGCGAGCACTCTCCTCCGACAGGTTAACGCCAGCCATGGAGGCCACATCATTGATGTCATCATCATCTCGACTGCTACTGAAGGGTTGGAAAAAAATAAATCAACACAGACAAGATTGCAGAGTATTATTTCTTTACAATTCACCACAAATAATCTGCATCTGCAAGGGAGAGGAAAAAGAAAACCAAACTAGTGTCAGGTACTCTATACATTTCTTGATGAATACATCTGAAGTTAAAGGGATGGTATAGTCTTGGTTGAGATGGGGCTTCGGTTTTCCAAATTTTTTGTGTGTGAGATTATGAGAAACCTCTAGGAAATATGAAAGAGCATGTAATCTTATGAGGGAATCAAAATTTACCAGTATTTGATGAAAATTGGTTTTGAAATGGCTGAGACATGAAAAAACAAAGGGATTCTAATAAAAGGTGGGACTTACCTTTTTATTAGGATCACTTTGTTACCTCCGCCAAGGGAGGAGGTTATGTTTTTGTTACCGTTGGTTTGTTAGTTTGTCCGTGTGCAAAATAACTCAAAAAGTAGTTAACGGATTGGGATGAAACTTGCAGGAAAGGTTGAGAATGACAAAAGTACCAAACGATTAACTTTTGGTAGTGATCCGAGAATTTTGGGGGAATTTATGAAGGATTTTTGACATTTTGGCAGGTAGGGTCAATGAACTTGGGAGTTCAGGCTGTGCGTATTTGAGGTTTGCCTGCGCGCACTAAAGTGCGTGCTCTAGTTTCTGCTGGGGTGAGGCGCGCCGTGCAGCTGAGTGTTTATGACGTAACAAAGGCTTCTATATTGGGAAGTCTGACAACTTTCAGCACACAATGCAGTACGTATGGGTGGAAATCACTGATATGTCTACGGAAGAACAAGATCAGTGGTGAAAATGATTTGCATGCTTGGCGGAGGTCTGCGCTCTCAGAGTGCTTTTCTAGTTTTAATTTGTTTTTGGATATCTCAGCCATTTCAAAACCGGTTTTCATCAAATAAACTTTTCTTAGAATTGTATGCTCTGTAACACTGGTTTCTTAGTATCTGGCAAAAAGTCAAAAACTCAATCCTCATCTCAACCAATACTATACCATTCCTTTAAGTTGCCACTGTTGAACAAAAAAGGAGGAAAAAGAAACAACACATTCCCTTCTTCTCTTAGCCTAAAATTCACTCAGATGGAAGTTGTATCCCCCATGTGGATGATTTTAAAAAATCAGATTTCAGGATTTATGGCTACATGGGATAAACAGCCTTTCTTCTTTTCTTTTTTTTTTTTTGTAAGGTCAAGTTCCAATAGTGCAATATATGTGACAACTTTGACATTTGATAATACACGTTACAAAGTCTTCCACACAAAGACAGAATCCACAGAAACAAAATTCTAATCATATAAACATGATGTAAATAGTGATGTCTACCTGAAAGTTGCTGAGCTGTCTTTGCTTTTGTCCTTCTTGGAGGACGTCGATCGACTGCTGGATGATTTACTAGTGCCAGTCTTACTACCTGATGACCGTGATGATGACTTGCTTGATGACTACACAGAATGATATTTAAACAAAATGTGAATACAAAGTGATTGCACAGAAACAGATAAAATGCCTAGCATAACATACAACACTTGCTGCATTATGCTGTTTCAAGGAAAACTTACCTATAGAATAAAGGAAAGGTCTAATTAATTGGCATAAGGTCAATTCCATTGTGACTTATGGGACAAAGTGACAATTTGCGGCATTTTCAAACCAGTATTTTGAGAAAATAGTTGCATCAAATGCATTTTTCTCAGTTCATGGTTAGATCCATCATATCACAGTTTATGAAAACACCATACTTAGTTTGAAAAGTATCATTGCATTACGTACAGCAACGAAAAATTGCTGTCGTGACTTATGGGACATTTGAGGACCACCGTTTTTCACATGGGAAAGTAAGTTCTGAAATATTCTTACACACAGAGTCTCAGGAAAGATATTTTCTTTCCTGAATGTAGCAAAGGGTTGGTGCTTACCCTGAGCCAAGTGGTATGAATATCTACTCACTGGTACAGTAGCAGGATAGGGAAAACCAGTGTGACTGATGGGACACAAAAACGTGACTTATGGGACGCTATCAACTACCACATTTTGAGATTGAGAGAATAATATTTACTGATGCCGGAACAAGTTCTAGAACATCATAAAACCAATCTATGACCAAAGAACATTCAGAAAATAAGCCATCTGAGAATTACACAAGCTGTATTATGGTCATAATAGTGTATCAGAAATGATACATAAATTCTGCAAAAATTGGAAATTTTCATGAAAAATGAAGGTTTTTCGGACATAACTCCACTCCACGTTCACGGATGTTCACAAATGAGGTATCAAAATATCCGTTGTGAAAGGCTGCTTTGAGTAAACAATACCAGATCATCTAATTAAACTTCATTAATCATCTATACTCAATATTTTGATTTTCATAAGACGCAACCTTTCCGTGGAATTGACCATAAATGAAAAAAAAATGTGTAAATGCGCGCATTACAATACAATCTGTACAGATTTTTAAACTTTCAATTTCTTTTTTTTTTCTTATGATGCAATGAAGTGGGTCAATTATATATCGCTTTTAAAGATTAGCATCTGGCGAATTCATATCTGCCACAACCAAAAAATTATTTCCCTGACATTTTATGGTTTTGGTGATGATGCATCACATATTATCTTTAAATTGAGAAACACACCATGTGACTCTTTACAAGTTTTGTAATACAAGGTTACATATGTACAAATCACACCAACCTTGGATGATGAAGGTGTTGCAGGCTTTGACACGCCAGGCTTTCCCTGTGGGCTGGGGGACCTTCCAGGTGAGCTGCTGCTCTTTGAACTTTTGCTGGACGGCTGCTTCTGTGACGCCTGCTGGGATTGCTTACTGGAGGAGCTTCGGCTGGTGGTTACAGTGGTAGAGGTTGTTGATGGGGTGCTTGTCGTCCCTAAAGATGCTGACTTCGCCACACCCACTGCCTTCGCCACCTTGCTGGATGCAGATGACGAGGAAGAGGATGCAGCAGTATCAGCTGAGGATGTGGCTGTTGGCGTGGCAACTGGATTGGCCGGTATTGGCGTCATCAGAGAGCTGATATTGGAGCTGCTGTGGCTCCTTTGCATGGACTGTCTCAGCAGGGGCAGACTCCTCTGATACACAGGTAGTGTAAATGACAGTAATACCAAATTACTTCAACCTGCATTTTGTATAAGTAGGAAATCTGCTTTACCACAGATCTACAACACTCATGTAATTCAAATTCATCACAAAATCACATTTACTGAGTGTAACTGTTTGCCATCCTAGCAAGCGCCCATCCTGTTGCAAACATGGCAACCTTGGTCAGATGGCCGACACTGCTCGCATCTGTACTAATCATTATCTTGTGTCATCAAAATTTTCTTGTTTCTGGCATAATGGTTTGTTCCTGGCTTTGCTGACATTATAGGCCATTTATTGTCCAAGTGCATCAGACACAAAGGCATTACATTTTCAAAATGACATTTTATTAAATGACAAACAGATATATAGCAGATATATACACTGCAGATGTATAATATACTGCTTCTACTGTTGTGCCAAAACAAATGTGGAAGACACCTTGCATTGTGTAGTATGCAAAATTGTAGTCTCATGACCACGGAATTATCTTGAGGCATTAACAGAATTCTTTGTTCATGTGTTGTTGTTTCTTAATCAATGACTTTCTCTTTTAAGAACATTTCGAGTTGACATAAATCCTCTAATTATTTTCCTTTTGATGCACAAGTTTTGCTATTTTCAGAATTACTTTGCTTATCTTAAACAAGGAAAGGCTAATGTTGCATGTGTCAACAGCCTAATTATACCTTGAGAAAAGGCACAAGGTAGGGTTGGGGTGATGAGTTGAGTTCCTTCTGCAGCTTTTGAGTGAATTCCTCTGGCTCAATCTTGGCATCCTAATGAAAATAACAAAAATATACAAATACATTAATAAGACATACACATACTTCTTTTTCTTCTTCGCATCACATTGCATACACATATATATATGCTGGTGTGGTCCAAAGAAGAGTTCTCCATTCAGTGCGGTCAGCTGCCATTACAAGAAATACTGATATAAAAAATGTAGAAATCATCTGATGATAAGTGTTTGATGCAGAGAAGGATAAGTGACTGCTTTTTGATACTGAATTCATCCACTCAAAGAAGAAGAAAATTCCACAAAAATTCACTTTTCTAGCATAATGAAAGAGCACTTAACCACTTTCAGAAAGCTGGGAGAATAATTGCTATCCTAACATTATATGTCAGCATCAAGTTGATGGAACTTGTAATTTCATGAAAAATGAATTTTTGGGGAATTTCCTTTATATTTTCTTTATATTGTTGTCTACACATACGTCATAATCTCTAGTAGTCTCCTCATCCAGCGGTTCCAAACACCAAAACTTTAAAAATTCCTAACTTTTGCATCGACTGTCCGATTTTCCTTAAACTTTCACTGATATGTTCTACTAATGTTGCTGAGCACTTTCACTCTATCCACATTTCTCTTTGGGTTTGGGTTTCCTGTAAGATAATCCACAACTATGTACAGTATATCAAACCCACTTCTATGCACTATGCATATAAACATACATGCAGAGCACTTGTATTTTATACAGAGATCACAGTATTAAAAGCATTTGAATACCTAGTAAGGCAAAGTAATTACTGAATGCTTGGTTTGCTAGCCAATAGGTGTCTTTTATTGAGTACAGGAATGTTTGCAAAGTATGCAAACTCTTGCTACATTATGTACAAGTGCGCGATAAACCATGTTCACAGTGGCTATCATCAGCGAGGCAATGTGCAGCTAGTAAAAATCAACACAAAGCGCTCAACCAATGAGATTGCAGGATTTTCGCTACCCTTTCTATGCAATTTGTTAAGGCAGACAGTACATCAACTGGAAGGTGAGAGAGAATTCTACACCTTAATGAACATCCCTATTGTAATCCTGGAGACTATAAATCCCTGGCTGTGATTACATTACCAAGAGTGATTCCAAAGTGAGATAGAGGGGGTAGAGGAGAATGCAAATTATGTAGCTTGGAGACATTTCAACTAATGGCCTTGGCCACATGGGAAAGAATCACGGTGCCCCTTTCTACCACTTGGCTCACATCGATGAAATTGTCCCTCTATATCTCTCTCATTTCACTCAACAACTTTGCAAGATGTTTTGGTAACCTATTACAATATGTGCCTTGCTTTATAGGGAAAAAATGTCTTTACTCACTACAACACCATTTGTTATGACTCATATAATGAACTTTAAACTTCAATTTCTATCAAAAGTAAGAATTAGAATTAAACATTGCCTGACACCTTTAGGATTGTGTAGCAACTTATGTGTACAGTGAAAAGTTAAAGATTCCCAGCTTGCAAAACAAACAAAAGAATTAACAAATTTTGATATACTAAACAATCTTAAAGATTTATCATGAGAAAAAAAAAAGAAGATTTCCAGCAAGACAGATAATCTTCATCTAGATGTCTGATAGCTGGATCCATTTTTCACATCTAAAAAAAAAAGAGAAAAAAAGAAACAGGTAATATCAGAGTTTCATAAACATTACTCATAAAGAAACTAGGTTTTCACAGATTTCAAAGAAATATTCAGTTGCTCTCCACCACCTGCAAGTTCAATATCGATAGCAAGCTCAGCATGATTTAAGTGAAATGGTTTACTATTATGGCTTAAAATGTGTGATTCCTTAACTGTACACACTTGGTTCTAAGAAAGAAAAAAAAAGAATCTGCACACAACATGGCATTCTGTAACCCCAGCTAATGAAGCAGAATCGACGTTCCAGCTACAGCAAAGACTTTAGGTAATAAAAACCTTCCTGAGAAATCAAGAGCATGACATTACTGTCATTGGTATTGGTCATTTCTCCTAGTTAGTATGTCACACTCGGTATGATTACAGTGTACATGCACAACACCTTGTGTTGCATTTACTGCTTTGCTACATTACTTAAGGGTTTAACCATAAGCTCTTGTTGAGTTTATTGAACACATCTAGGCAGATGAATTGCTCATGCCACATTGGGGGTACTATGAGGAACATGTTCTCACATGAGTTCTATGTTAGATGCCACCATGTAATTAACCTGCACACGAGTGCTCAATCATGACTAAACACTCATACATACAGCATATGTCTGCAAACAATCTGAAAAGTTAGCAAACTACAGATGTTTCAGTATTGCCAAAAATGAAAAAGTAGGAATGGCACATAACCTACAAGTTTTAACAGTCAGACAAACATTATTTGTTATACTTTATGAAGCTTTAGGTTCTTTTCTTTTTGTTAAATGCCATTGGACTCCCATTATAACAAAGTCTGTGGGACCGGCACTTTTCTTTCGTTATATTGAAATTTCATTATAATTGAACAGAAAAGTACACAAAGAGATAAAAATAAACATTTGGGGACCTGATTTTTACTTTGTTGTAACAAGAATAACTATTCTATGTTATACTCCATTTTGCCCTTGAAGGGCAAACAGTGTGTATCTTCCCATGGCTGGTCATTTGGAAAGCAAGCAACTGTTGGATGATAACCAGACAAGCACTTGAGCCCAAATGTGATTTTCTGCTAATCACACAAAAAGTCTTTGCCTAGTAAATATCATTTTGGTATTTCTCACACTACACACATTAGCAGTCTTTAGGTTCAAAACAGTAGTTTCCTGGTAATTATCTTTCTTTAACAAGATATGACAATAACAATGAATCAATCAGTGTCCCAGGCAAAGAGCTCGCTCAAAGAGAAAATGTAAATTTATATCTCCATAGAATTCAAAAAATTATGACAAGAGATCCGGGAGGGTTCATTAATCCAAATATGTGGCTTTATGCTGAACCACAAATACTAATATTCCATATACACTTCTTAATCTGAAAATGAAATAAGGTTTGTTATTCTGCAGGTTCGTTAACCCCAAAATAAAATGATGTTTGTTATTCCAAAGGATTGTGATGGGTCAAAAAGTAAATACGATTCATTAATTGAGAATCTAATTTCAATGGAAAAAAAAAGCGCGCACTAACGAACCTTTGGAATTACAAACTTTATTTCATTTCTTGATTAACAGACCTTTGGAATGAAAACAACACCTTTTTTTCCATTTACGGATTTAACAAACCCTCAAAGAAACATTTTTTTTTTTTGCATTTTTGGACCAATGAACGTTTGGCAAAACTAACCTTATTTCATTTACGTACGCTTTAAATAATGGTTTCTGATACACCAATTTTACTGAAGATTGGCGATCTGCAAAAAAACGCTGATCATCCATGATTGGTATCGGATCGGCATCAGATCGAATAATAAGTTACACCACTATACTAGGCAGCAGTGAGCTGGAAGTTGAAGTTGCACTAATGTATATGGGAAAAAAGGGGAGAGAGCGAGTCAGAAGGAAGAATAGAGTGAAAATCTGGTAAAAGGTCGGAATGGTTGGGAGGAGAAAGATGAAACCAGAAAGGAGGGGGCGAGGGAGAAGTTGTAGGTTGAAAAATCATGGAAATAGAGAGAGAGAGAAATGAAGTTTTATGAAACCAAGGGGGAGAAATAAAGCCGCTGAATGATGTGGACTATGGAATGCTGAATCAAAATGATGAAAGGAGGAATAAATTGGGAAGGAAAGCGGTAAGTCAACTCTTAACACTGGCACCGTTCAGATGGTCCCTGACTGGTAAAAATCAGTCGGGCCAGTAACTTTCTTCAGGAATTGCCAAATTTACTGGTCCGAAATGACTGGTACAAACAAAGATTAAAACTAGAAATGTCGCTATGGCGACTGATGCCTCCGCCATAATGCATGATTCTCCCAATAGGTGTATAGTACAATGTCTTCACAATGTGTGATGACAGTTTCACATAACTGGCAAAATATTGAAATGACAGGTCTGTCAGAAATATCTTGAATGTTCACTTTCCTTGAACTGGGTTTGCTATAATTGTCTAAGAGTGCAGTTACACATATTTGGGGAATTGAGGATCTTTACTTGACTTCTAACCGACCCTTTTTTATAGGTTTATGCATTGAGTAATTCTCAAGGTATGAAGAAAGAGTGTAATTACAGTGAAAAATAGAATTTTTTTTTTTTTTTGCATCTAAACCTGGCCTCTGACCCTTAACCTTTGACTTTCTGGCTGGAAATTTCCCAGAGAATTTCCATTAGGTAATACATGTATTACGTTTTAAAACTAATAATGCAAGCATATACTAGTATATGAGGGAAATAGTACAATTTTGAGGAGTTGACCTTGACCTTTGACCCCTGACTATTGACCCATGACCCCTAAATTCCCTAGATAATCCCTGCAAGTCAGTACATGCGTATGGACCAAGTTCCATGAAAATGCATCGAACCATTTGCGAGAAAAGTGAAATTGTAACATTTTCACCTAACTTTTGACCTTTTGACCTTTAACCTTATGACATGAAACTCTCTCTGGAGAATCTTTATGCAGTAGTACATGTCTACACTAAGTTTCAAGAAAATACATTCGGGCATTGCATACAGGATTGTAGATATGGGGGAAATAGCAACTTTTTTGCATTTGACCTTGACCTTTTGACCTTTGACCTCTCGCCAATGTCACTAAAATCTACTCAACTAATTGCCCTATCATACATCATCCTTGGACCAAGTTTGGTAAAAGCTGCTTCATCCAGTTTTGAGTTATCACGTAAACAGATAAATTTTAGGATTTGACCTTGATCTTTGACCTTTGACCTCTGTCTGATTTCACTAAAAAAACTAATCATGTATTTGTCCCATCATACAAATACATCGTCCTCGGACAAAGTTTGGTGAAATTTGCTCAATCCTGTCTTGAGTTATCGCGTAAACAAATACAATTTCATGATTTGACCTTGACCTTTAACCTTTGGCCGATTTCACCCAAAATCTAATCAAGTAATTGCCCCATCATACTTTATACTTGGACCAAGTTTGGTAAAATTAGAGTCAGTATTACTCAAGTTATCGCGTAAACGAATGCAGACGGACGTATGTACGGACGGACGGACGGACGGACAACCCGAAAACATAATACCTCCGGCACCACTTCGTGGCGGAGGCATAAAAATAAACAATTGTCGAGGCCATCGTAAAAAAATAGAACAGGACCACTAAGTTTTAGGTTCAGACAAGTAATAGAAAAATTGGCTATCTCCTGGTCTCACAGGGACAGGTCGGACCAGTAGAAAAAATGGGTTACTATACTGTGCAGCCCTTGGTAAGTCAAGGAGAGATGAGACTATACAGTACTAAGAGAAAGGAAAGAAAAAAAGAGGAATGAGAGCTAAGAAAGTACCGGTAAAGTGGAGGGGGTTGAGTGGATCCTAGGAAGGATTACTGTGGGAGACAGAGAGAAAACAAAAAGCAATCCTTCGTACGATCCATTCAACCCTTTCCCCTTAACTTTCTAAGCGTTCCTTAGTCCGCATCATTCATCGACTTCATTTCTCTCCCTAGGTTTTGTGAAACTTCACCTTCTCTCTCTTACAAGTGTGTATCTCCACGATTTCCAGCCTTCAACTTCTCCCTTTTCCCCCTCCTTTTTATTTCATCTTTCTCCTCCTGATTTCTGAACCTTTTACCTGATTTCACTGTTCTTTCTTATGACTCTCTCTTTCCTCTTTTCTCCCGTCTCCACTCGTGCATCTTCAACTTCCAGCTCACTGCTGCCCTTCATTTATCACTACCGGTATTTGCCCTTCCTTACAATCTCCCTACGTGTCGCTTACCTCCTCAACTCTCCTCTTTGTAGGCTCTTCTTTTGTCAAGCCATGATCTTTACACATTTTGTTACTGCACACCTCTCCCCCTCACTAACTTCACCATGCAAACCTTCAAGCAATACACAACAGTGGGTCTGTCACAAACCCTGCCAAACTTACAATGAGATTCTGGACCAGCTTCTTCACATTCATCACGGTTTGGGGAGGCTGGTTCGCATTGGAAGCCAACCTGATCAGAGTTGTCAGAAAGTTCTTGCACTTTTTCACGTTGTCCATGGCACCTGGTGACATAGCACCATGAGATCCACTTGCACCGGAGGAGGCAGTCGTTGCTGCTGCAGAACTGCTCTGACTCTTCCCCATCACTGTCACAGACGTCTTCGCCGAAACTTGTGGGCTGACTGAGACTGCTGTGGATGTGATGCCCCGCACCACTGGAACATTGCTGGATATTACTACAGGAGATCCTGCTCTTGTGGTTTGCGTGATGATCTGGGGACTATTGACGATTGTAGTGGCACTACCAGATGACAGCACTCTCCCTGGCTGAGCATTGGATGTCACAATCTGGGAGCCCGGCTAGAAAAGTGGGGAAAGAAAGGCACAATGTCATGGTGACATTTATTTTATCTTTTTTCTATCTGTAGTTTCTTCCAGGTTGCACTTTGAATATATGACAATGCCTATCATTACCACACTGCTGAGTAGCGTATATAGGCCCTATTAGAAGTCAAGTTATTATTATTCAATATCATATTCATAACCTTAAATACCAGGAATATAAGCTACAAAAGATATTAAACAATACCAACATTCACGTAGATGTGCTGATGGTGTCTGCAGTGCTATCATCTCAAACAAACTTAGAATGATGTGTTTTAAACAGTTCAAGATTATTTTCCCCCTTGCTTTGGTCTAAATATAAAATGAAATTTGATGCTTGCTACTTAAGTGACATAAGCATATAAATGACAAAGAAATCTTGCTATCAATGTCTACTTCACATTGAATTATTATACAAGTACAACACTCCTTTATCTTCTCCCTGGCCTAGAGTACAGTAGTCTGTCATGAACATTAGTATTCCACAAAGGTTAAAAGCTTACAAAAACAATGTTATACGTGTACAAGCATATAATTTATGCTGAATTTGTGAAAGTTTGTAAACAGTAATAATGCATTTTAGATGAAACCTGCAGAGACTCCCATCTCTCCAGCGTTTGGTAGATATCCTGCTTTGAGGCCATTTTTGCAAAGTCTCCAGCTCTCACTGTGTCTCTCCCGCTTATGATGTATTTTCTTTTTTTCACATGCAAGACTTTACTTTCCCCTGCAATACTACCTCTTTAAAAAAACATGAAACAAAATTCAAATAAAACAAGAGACAAATTTCATAAACTTATGGGTTCAAAAATTAACAAGTAGGGCCTCATAGTGTAAAGGAAAGGTAATTCAAAGAGTTAGAAGTGCGCGTAAATGAGCACAATCTTTAATCTATTCTTTAAACATCAATCAAATTTGTATGAGGTAAGCATTTAGTCACATGGAGGGCACTTGATTACCACCTGTGACCTGAAATATCACATCCAGTATTCTTATTTCTAGGGCATGACTTTCCCAATGCAAAATCATGAACCATTAACAACCAATACTTGCATTTGTTGGCTGATGGTGATGCAGACTTTCCTGAATGCTTATTTTTATGTTTCACTTTGTATCTTTCAATATACTAATTATATAGGTTAGACCCCCTATACAAGAACCATGCCTTTGCTGCACAACAAATAAAGTGCACCATATAGACTGCAATACCTTGGGCTAAATGAATATCACTTTAAGTTTCTGGTCTTCAACTTGTTTGTCATTGTACTATATTTTAGCATGTTTCATATTTTATCTTTATAGATACTCCTTGGTAAAAAGAGTAGTTGTATTAACTGGGTTTAATTCTACCTGAACGTGTCTGTACGTAATCCCTGGAGACCCTGCGACATGGGCTTGAATCGCTGCTGGATTACTCATCACTGCTTGCACTGTTCCTCCTTTATTGATCAATACCACTCCAGGTGGTAATGAAGTACCGGGAGGAAGACGAATCTGTACTGGCGCCCCCATTTGGGCACGAGGAGCGATGACATGCTGCCCCGTTGGCATTCGAACCGTCTGTGCTGCAATTACATGGGGTGAGACTGCCTTTGGGGTACCTGAAACAGCATTGACAACATACTGTCCTGACCGCCCAGTTGTTGGAATTCCAGGGCTGGCAACATTGATTGTCACAACTTTTTGATTGGCGTTTCCAACTGCCACACTTCCTGTGGGGATCGTTGTTGGTACCGTAGGAACAGTGGCCATGCTAGGTTGCACAACTATCCTGGGTTTCATTGCACCTGACTGATCACTACTTGCAGAGCCTGCCAGAGCCTGCTGCCTTGCTTGCAACTGTTCTTTGGCAGAGCTAGAGTTGTTCACATTCCCACCTGCATCTGAGCTCAACTTGGCATTGGCATTATGGCTATGCACAGCACTAGGCACAGACACAACTTTTACAATTTGCTGATCATTGCCACTTGTAGTCCTCAGTTGATTTAAAGCATTAGGATTCAATGCACTTACAGGCATACCTCCTGCTGAGTCGTTTTGTTTGGTATTACCCGGTAAGGCTCTGCTGATGCTGTGCCTGTATGGCCTGTGTTGTGTCCTGCTGACCAATGCCCAATGTCACTGGCGTTGGCGGGTTTGTCACAGCAACTTGTGGATTTGGAGCTACCGGCGTCGGTCCAGAGGATGGAGATAAATGCGTTCTCGTGTCAGCATTTTACATTTCCTACTGCAGTACCACTTACTCCATGATTACTCTGATCATTATCTTCCGTTCCGTTGTTGGCTTGAAGAATACTGCTCGACCCCGATTCATGGTTATGACCCGTCTTTGCACCACCTATTTGTGATTCTTGCATGGTTTGCCTCACCGCATTTGAATGTATTGAACCCCCCGGTTCGGCCTTAACTGTTGTCAGTCCGACATGTCCAGTTTGTGCAGGCAAAGTGGCACTTTCGATTCACATGATTTACGCCAACTATGGCATCTTGTAGCGGTCCAGATACTGCCTTGGGATTTGTGGTGCCAATTTCGTCTCAAGCGATCCAATCAGTGCATTAACCTCCTTTTCGTCAACCTCAGAAGAGAAAATATCGTCAATGGTCTTCGAAACCGCCATCTTCACTCCACCATGGCTTCTGAATGAATGAATCGGAGCATGCGCAGTAATAACTATTATGGGATATACGTACGTACGATCTCGATTGCGTGTGCAGAAGAGGGGCAATGAGAGAGAGAGAGAGAGAGAGAGGGAGAGAGAGGAAAAAAAAGCTACTAGATTGGGGGGGGGGGGGTGATTTACACAAAAGACAAGTACATTGTACCTCTTGCTCTGCACGTGTTCGTCGAAAAAAAAAATTCTGTTGTGTTTGTCTATGTGCGTGTGTGTATGTGTGCTTTTCACAATTTCGGGTATGTTTTTTATCAGCCATTTCCTGTCAAGTGAGGACTGCAAGTCGGCAATTACACTTGTTTTTCTTCGAAGGCTAGTCGGGCCTATACCAACGGCGTAAATCCGTACTGAGGAGTGGGGGATGATCGGCGATGGTCACCATCACCACGATTGCAAGCCCATAACTAGACTAGACCGGCGCAGCCCTTGGGTGGGTGGGTGGGGGGGGGGGGGGGGGGGGGGGGGGGGGGGGGGGAGAGAGAGAAGAAGCTTGGTCCCCCCCCCCCCCCCACAGACACACACTTTACAGGGATCGAATGTCCCACTCTTTTGCATGCAAAGTGGGAGGGAATTCAGTGGCAGCAATAATATGAAGATTTTTTTTTTCGTTTGTTTGTTTGTTTTTTTTGCTTGTCAGCAGACTTTCGGCGGAAAATCAGACCTTAAAAGTATGAAGACTTTTTTGTTGTTGTTTCTCTTGTCTTTTGATGTTCTTTCTTCTTTTTCTGACGGGCGATTTTGAGTACCCCCCCCCCCCCTTCAAAAGGTTCGGTGTAAAGATGGCAGAGGTAAAAATGGCAGAGGTAAAAATGGCAGGGGTAAAAATGGCAGAGGTAAAAATGGCAGAGGTAAAAATGGCAGGATAAAAAATGGCAGGGGTAAAAATGGCAGAGGTAAAAATGGCAGAGGTTAAAAATGGCAGAGGTAGAAATGGCACAGGTAAAAATGGCAGAGGTAAAAATGGCAGAGGTAAAAATGGCAGGGGTAAAAATGGCAGAGGTAAAAATGGCAGGGGTACAAATGGCAGAGGTAAAAATGGCAGGGGTAAAAATGGCAGAGGTAGAAATGGAAGAGGTAAAAATGGCAGAGTTAAAAACGGCAGAGGTAATAATGGCAGAGGTAAAAATGGCAGAAGTACAATGTCAGAAGTATAATGAGAGCGATTTCGTGAGATATAAACGTATGAAGAGGTTTCGAGTAATGATAACCTAGCCAGAGCAAACTGTATTTATCGAATTTTCAATTCCAAATTGCAGGTTTGAAGAATATTGAATGAATTATGTTTTAAAGAGATTAGAGCACTCTCAGCATTCTGGGTTTGATTCAAGTGCAGTGGCGTAATCTGTCTGTGTGCAGAGAAATAATAAACCAGCTAAGAGCCTAGTCCTATGGGAAATTATTTTATTATTCAGTATTATCATTATTATCATTGTTATTATCATTATCATTATTATTATTATTATTATTATTATTATTATTATTATTATTATTATTATTATTATTATTATTATTATTATTATCATTATTACCTATCACTATAAGGGGGTTCCAACAATGCTGCACAGCCCTTAAACAGTTTAATCCTACGTTGTTTCGCCCAATGACGTTATCACACACACACACACACACACACACACACACACACACACACACACACGAACCCACTTTTGATATAAACATATACGCAGATATACCTACTCTCACATACACACTCTTACACAAACGAATTCCGCTCACGTCCAGGCTAGTATATTGTCATTATTTTTCATTTCTTGAACTGTTTAGTGTAAAGAAGTGAAGGAGACATAGTCGAAGCAAACCGCTAATTTTTCACCTGTTCAATATTATTTTCTCACATTTAGGTTTCGTAGGAGCCTATTTATCTCACAAGGCCTGATCACGGCATAATGTAGAAGTAAAAATACAAAACGCAAAAAACAAACTATACAGCAGATGTATCGGCAGACATAAGTAAGCTCTTGCAAAATATCTTACTACATTGTTCAAGTATTATACGGCGCAAAAAAAAAAAAGCTTTTGCAAAATATTTTATTACATTGTTCAAGTATCACATGGCGCAAAAACAAAAATCTCGAAATTTCTCCTAGTGGTAACGGAAACCAAATGGAAACAGTAAAAGATTCGTGCAAATAATATCATTTTTCATACCTGCATGTCTGTTATCAAGCAATTTTATTTTCAGAAGTTTGCACGCTCTTAAAAATTCTAATTAATATAGATAGGACCTACCAGATCTAAAGTGAATTTGATATTTTACTGACAAGATACCTGTAGAGCTGTATATAGTGGTTAATATGTCCATTTTCAGGTGTACCGAGGATCATCTTTTTACTGATATAATTGGATTGTTGACTGGCCGAGCGTTTTTCAAGTTACATGAGTGTCCCATATTTCTCCCCGTGTCCCATTTCTCCCCGGTCTCCCCCGTGCTTTATTTCAGGAGAAGAAGGCACAAAAAGCGCGTATTACGAGAAAGGTGTCAGAAACATGAAGGAAAAAAATCTCTGTCACTTTTACCTCGTCCTCTCACATTTCAACGACTAAATTTTTATCAGTGGCATTTTTATCTCTAGCATTTTGACCACTGACATTTCCACCACTGACAACTTTACCTCTGACAATTTTACCACATAATCATTTACCTCTGCCATTTTTACCGCTGCCATTTTTACCTCTGCCGTTTTTACCTCTGCCATTTTTACCCCTGCCATTTTTACCTCTGCCATTTTTACCCCTGCCATTTTTACCCCTGCCATTTTTACCACTGCCATTTTTACCTCTGCCATTTCTACCTCTGCCATTTTTACCCCTGCCATTTTTACCTCTGCCATTTTTACCCCTGCCATTTTTACCTCTGCCATTTTTACCCCTGCCATTTTTACCCCTGCCATTTTTACCTCTGCCATTTTTACCTCTGCCATTTTTACCCCTGCCATTTTTACCTCTGCCATTTTTACCCCTGCCATTTTTACCTCTGCCATTTTTACCCCTGCCATTTTTACCTCTGTCATTTTTACCCCTGCCATTTTTACCTCTGCCATTTCTACCTCTGCCATTTTTACCTGGCACCCTTCAAAAAGCGCAGCCCTGAAAAATGCCCAAATAAATTCAATAAGATGGTAATATGGATATCTATTTCTTTGTATGTAATAACGTAGTAGACATTTTCCTGTAGCTATTAGGGGGGGGGGGGGTAGGAGGAGGTTGTCCCCCATCCCACGGTGAGAACTTTTTGCATTTTGATGTTGTACATGGTGCAATTTGATGCATGTTTTTGCGCGTTTTGTCGACTTGAAACAGTTTCACTTGTTTAAGGCTCATAGCAATATAAGAATTACTTTGATGTCGATGATGATTATACAATTTCGGTATAAAATGGTATCATTTAAAGGGGATGGCTAGTAACCGATCAGTGGGAATCAGTGGGAATGCTGAGGGATGATTGTTCCAATCCTTGTGGGATTCATTTAAGAGTATACATTATATATCTACTGTTGTGTGAAAATTATTTGCTTCAGAATGGTCTCATATTCAAGTAATGTGCAGATAAATGCCCCGTCACTGACCAGGCACGCTAACCTGGAAACATTAAACTGCACGTATACTTGAATATGAGACCATTCTGAAGTAAATAATTTTCACACAACAATAGATATATAACGCACTCTTAAATGAATCCCACAAGGATTGGAACAATCATCCTCCAGCATTCCCACAGATTCCCACTGATCAGTTACTAGCTATCTCCTTTAACCCGTTGAGGACGAGTCCCGAGTATACTCGGGCAGGGGTCTATGGGAAATGCGTGTTGTAGCAAAATCAGTCCGTCCTCAACGGGTTAAATAAACTTCTTGTATTAATTCTAACACTGAATATCATGAACGCGACCGAGCCCGAGCGAGCGGAGCGAGCGAGGGGGGAGGGTGATGGGGGAGGGGGTGTTCCCCCTCGCACGGTGAGAACTTTTTGCATTTTGATGTTGTACATGGTGCAATTTGATGCATGTTTTTTGCGCGTTTTGTCGACTTGAAACAGTCCCACTTGTTTAAGGTAGCAATATATCTTAATGTCGATTATTCTAAAACAATTTTTGCTATAAAATGGTATCATTAGGTGAATTAACTTCTTGTATTAATTCTTACACTAATCATGAACGCGACCGAACCCGAGTGAGCGGAGCGAGCAAGAGAGGGCGGGGGAGGGTGTGGGAGGGGGATGTTCCCCCTCCCATGGTGAGAACTTTTTGCATTTTGATGTTGTCAAAATGGTGCAATTTGATGTATGTTTTTGCGTGTTTTATCGACTTGAAACAGTACCACTTGTTTTGTTTAAGGTAGCAGAACATTTTCGATGTAGATTATTATTGAACAATTTGCCTTAAATGGTATCATTTAGATACACTTCTTGTATTAATTCTTCCACTGAATGTCATGAACGCGACCGAGCCCGATCAAGCGGAGCGAGCGAGGAGGAGGGGGTGGGAGGAGCTGGGAGGGGGGTGTCCCCCTCCCACGGTGAGAACTTTTTGCATTTTGATGTTGTATAATGGTGCAATTTGATGCATGATTTTGCGCGTTTTGTCGACTTGAAACAGTCCCACTTGTTTAAAGGACAAGTTCACCTTCATAAACATAAGGATTGAGAAAATGCAACAATATTAGTAGAACACATCAGTGAAAGTTTGAGGAAAATTGGACAATCGATGCAAAAGTTATGAATTTTTTAAATTTTTGTGTTGGAACCGCTGGATGAGGAGACTACTACAGCTTGTGAGTCATATGCGTACAACAGTATAAAGAAAATATAAAAGAAAATTCAACATATTTTCACTTTTTTCGCATAATAAAAGAACAATTGACTTGCCTCTTTCTAAAGGCAGGGGGAATAATATTACCCATAACATTTATCGGTAACGAGTCAGGGGAATGTGTACTTTTTTCAAAAGATGGAATTTTGTGAAATTCTCTTTATATTTTCCTTATATTGTTGTACGCATGTGACATCTAAGTTATTCATACACTGCAGTAGTCTTCTCATCCAGCGGGTACTGCACAAAAACTTCAAAAATTCATAACTTTTGAACGGATTGTCTGATTTTCCTCAAACTTTCAATGATGTGTTCTACTAATATTGCTACATTCTCTCAATCCTTATGTTTATGAAGGTGAACTTGTCCTTTAAGGCAGCAATGTATTTCGATGTCGATTATTATCAAACAATTTGGCTATAAAATGGTATAAAGTAAATCTAAATAAACTTCTTGTATTAATTCTTACACTAAATACCACGAACGCGACCGAACCCGAGCGAGCGGAGGGGGCGAGAGAGAGAGAGAGAGAGAGGGGGGGGGGGGGGGGGGAGAGAGGGAGAGGGGGGGAGGGGTGAGATCTTTTAGCATTTTGATGTTAATAAATGGTGCAATTTGATGCATGTTTTTATGTGTTTTATCGACTTGAAACAGTCCCACTAAGTTTATGGTAGCAGAATATTTTGATGTCGATTATCATTGGACAATTTGCCTTAAAAATGGTATCATTGAATTTAAATTCAATTCTTGTATTCTTCCACTGAATGTCATGAACGCGACCGAGCCCAAAAATAATGATTGAAGAAATAAATAGGGCCTTTTCAGGGAAGTCTTAAAATCATGGAATGTATAGCTCTTATTCCGAGTGTGCACCATCTTTGTGTTACATAAAGTCTAGTGAGGTAGAGCTTAGGGGGAGGGTGTGGGAGGGGGAACACAATAATAATAATAATAATAATTGCATTTATATGGCGCTTCATACTGACGTTTCTAAGCGCAAGACGGAGCTTTTGCGTTATTAGAATTGAAATAAAGCGATCTGAAGCACACTATTAGTGGAAAATTCGGAAATTGTCATTCCTCAAAGTATACTAAGTCTATACTGGAGAGGGGACCAAGCAAAGGGAGGGTGGCAAGATACGTCTCCCATATTCGAGGGAGCTTTTTTTTCAGTTTTAGAACTGAAATTCAACAATCTGGTGCACACTTTTGTTGGAATATCTGGAAATCTGTCAATCAGAGACGGTGGGAGGGGATAAGCCCTATTCCCTATATTCCCCCTTCCTACACGAGGGAGATTCTGTATTTTCTGAATGTATTAAAACGTTTTGGTGCACACATTTTGTGGCATATTTGGAAAACTGTCTATGTTCAAAGTGTAACCACAGTCTACTTGTATGGATAGGGGGGGGGGGGGGGGGAGGGGACGGGCGAGCAGGGAGAAGGCGTGGGCGAGTGCTAACACCACCCTTCCAGTTTTCTATCAAAAAACGCAAGAAAATTTTTCTCATTTCGGGAATCATGGGGATCATAATGATATGTTTGCCCCTCCCCTCTTCCCCCGTCCGCGCTCCCCGTCCTCCAGGATCGACGCCCCTGCATACGAGGGTGCTTTTGCATTTTTAGAATTCAGATGAAAGTATCTCGTAAACACATTTATGATGTAATCTGGGAAAATTTCAATCTCAGAAGTGTATTATATAAATATATATATATATATATATATATATATATATATATATATATATATATATATATTTATTTATTTATTTATTTATTTATTTATTTATTATTATTATTATTTTTTTTTTGGGGGGGGGGGGAACCCTCCGTTAATTGAAAGTATCTAGATATCTCCTCCCACCCCCGGAACATTTGCAGTTTTTTAAACTGAAGTAACAGACCTGGTGCACACTTTAGATGAAACATTTTAAAATCTGTCAATCTAAAGTGTATTAATAATAATAATAATAACAATAAAGGACATTTATATTAGGCAGCTACTATAATAACATACTCTACTGCGCATTACAAAATGACATACATACAAGAAATTCAAGCAGAAAATACATTACTTCAAGAGATAACTTTTTAACCTGACCTTAAACTCATTAATTGTAACTGCTTGTCTTACAAACAAAGGGAGATTATTAAGTAGAAAGGACTGAACGGGGAGGTTATGGAAGGGGTTAGGCCTATCCCCCTCTTACGCGAGGGAGTTTTTGTATTTTCAGAATTGAAATTCAGCCATCTTTGGGTGAAATATTTAGACAGTTTTCTATCAAAAAAGTAAAAACATTTCCACATCTCGGGAGTTACGAGGAGGAGCAAAGTGATATAATCGTCTCCAATACTTTTATGCTTGGGGGAACCATCCCCCTCCCCCTCCATCGACGCCTCTGCATTTATGAGGGAGCTTTTGTAAGTGAAAGATCTGCTGCACACTCTTTGATAAAATATATATACGGAAACACGTCAATCCAAAAGTGTACAAAGTCTATTGAAAGGGACCCAGTAGCGGAGCTTTTATATATTTATGATTGCAATTCAACGATCCGGTGCATAGCTCTGGCGGTAGTTGGACAATTTTCCATAAAGAAAGTTCGAGATTTGTCCTTATCTCGGGAATTGCTTGGCGGACAAATGATTTGTCTGCCCCCCCCCCCCAACATTTCCGTAGGGGCGGGGCGAATGCCCCCCCCCCCCCCCCGAGATAGATTCGACGCCCCTGATCATCCCTGGGTATGCCCATAGATGTAGCAGTCATTATCGTTTCAGGAATGATTCAGGAAATGGAGAGGGGGGGGGGGCGGGGGGTGGTTCAATTATGGCGGTATATAGTTTTTGTTATTGAATGTTTGTTTTCGTACATAATTTGCAGATGGTCCCGAGTTGCTCGCGTCATAGCATGTTTACATGTAAGCCTAGGCCTATGCTATTTGACGTTGTCAACGTCTGGACCATATGTCATCATCGTTTCAGGAATGATTCAGGAAATGGAGGGGGGTTCAATTATGGCGGCATAGTTTTTGTTCAAGTTCAAGTTGATTTATTTCACTTCCAACAAACAAATAATAAGAAATACAAAGAAACGCTCTATACACAGACGTCATGAAATCAGTACCACAATGCGATGAACATAACTAACATTGTAAAAGAGATACAGGTAAATTATCAACAGAGATACAAATAACTGTTACGTCACTGTGGTAAATGCATAAACAATATTGCTGGAAATGGAGGGGACTGCTAAAAAGCAGAGCTTGTAGAATGCAGTCCCCTCATAGAGAAAAAATATAATAAAGAAAAAACAACAACAACAAATTTCCCTAAGCGGCAGCAAAAAAAAAAAGACAGACAGAGTAATACACACATATATGCACACGGACGCACATTAACAAACACATGGCGGCTGTCTTGTAAGGAAAAATTGATGAAAGGATAGAAAGAGATATAGTAGTGAAGAAGGTAGTAAGTCCGAGGTGGACAAGG